>NC_079227.1:38874007-38936507 GCF_029633865.1 Lampris incognitus
TTGGGGGGGTTGGGTGCACAGGTTTCTTGGACCTGGGGGAAGCAGCACATAGGTGTGGGGGTGTGTAGGGCTTTCGGCCCAGAGGTGAGTATGGAATATGGGGCTGGGGGGGGGGGTCCAGGTATTTTGTGCTCTGGGGGGGAAAGGGGGGGTATCTGGGGATGTGGGAGGGTTTTGGTCTGTAGTCTCCTACTGATGGAGGATAGGTGGGTGTGGTTGGGTTGTGGCCCAAAGCAACATCTTTTAGGGTCCTCGCAAAAATCCGCACCCTCTCCTTGTGAAGGTGCAGTCCGTCGTAGAGGTCATGGAGGGCTCAATGGTGTTTTAAGCCCCCAACGTACTCTTCAAGGCAGCGCTGCATGGAAGGCACTCCCCGCCCCCTACAGTTTCAGCCAATTACAGCACTGGCGCTAACCATAACCCTAACCAGTGCTGTGATTGGATGAAACTGTTGGAGGTGGGGAGTGCCTTCCATGCAGTGCTGCCTGGAAGAGTACGGTGGGGGCTTAAAACACCATCGAAGTCATGGAGGCTGATGGCTGGATGGTGAGCCAGGTGGACATTGGGAAGAGAAGCACAGCCTCTGCTGATGTCTGTGTTGATTCCATGAGTTATATGGGGTGGGGTGTCACGCCGTGGCGGCAGTGTTTACACCACAATCCGTGCCTATCCGGGAATTCTCCACTTGCTCTCTCTGCCACTCTACGCACCGCCACAGCCGTGTCACTGCGCAGATAGTGCAGGTCATTGGTCCCGGTGTGGATGATGATGCATTGTGGGCTCCCAAGAGATTCCTTGTTCAGGAGCTGTAGTGCATGGCCAGTAGTGCTGCATCGTTTTGCTGTCACCTGATATCCGGGGAACAGTTTCTGAGGGTCCATGAACTTCTGGTTTGAGTCCATGAGCAGGGCTACGTGTGGGCGCTGTTTGTTTGTCTTGGTGGGAGGAGATTGGTTGGGTGGATGGGGGGGGTTGTGTGTTTTGTGTGAGGGGTGTCTGTGTGTCTGTGTGAGTGGTCTCTGTATCATGTTTGTTGGTTGTTTTAGTGTCAGGGGGGGGGGTGATGGTCTGTATGGGTGTTAGTGGCATTGTTTTGTGAGACTGAAGCCCTGGCCCTGGTGTTCTCTTGGAGCCCTGTCCTAAGACCCTCCATCTGTTTCATGAGGTTCCTCTCTTTCAGTATCGCCTCCTTCTCTAGTTGGGCTACTTGGGAATGGAGGTTTTGGTTTTCCACCTGTAGCTGCTTCATGGTCTCTTGTAGCTCTAAGACAGTCAGTCTGTTCTCTGTTCTCAGCTGTTCCACCTCCTCTCTTAGCTGCTGGATGGAGCTGGTGGTGGTGTCACAAAGCCTGGCCTGGGTGAACTCCCTAAACTCGACAACGTCCATTTCCAGCAGGGCCAGACTCTCCCTCAGCTGCTTGTCATTGGCAGAGAGAGAGTGGGAAGGGGAAGGGAGAGGGGCTGCTGCGTGTTGTGGGGGCTCATTGTCAGAAGGGGGGAAGGGGAGGGGTTGCTGCGTGTTGTGGGGGCTCATCGTCAGAAGGGGGAGGGGGAAGGGGAGGGGTTGCTGCGTGTTGTGGGGGCTCTGTAGGTGGCTGATCCTCAGCCGTGTCGCTGTCTCTGGTTGTCTACCTCTGCCTTAAGCGGAGGGAACATCTCTTCAAAAGAGTTCAGGCTCTCCTCATTTCCCTGCAGCAGTATAGTTCCTTTGGTGTAGTATGTGTAGTATGTGTGTAGCAGTATAGTTCCTTTGGTGTAGTATGTGTAGTATGTGTGTAGCAGTATAGTTCCTTTGGTGTAGTATGTGTAGTATGTGTGTAGCAGTATAGTTCCTTTGGTGTAGTATGTGTAGTATGTGTGTAGCAGTATAGTTCCTTTGGTGTAGTATGTGTAGTATGTGTGTAGCAGTATAGTTCCTTTGGTGTAGTATGTGTAGTATGTGTGTAGCAGTATAGTTCCTTTGGTGTAGTATGTGTAGTATGTGTGTAGCAGTATAGTTCCTTTGGTGTAGTATGTGTGTAGCAGTATAGTTCCTTTGGTGTAGTATGTGTAATATGTGTGTAGCAGTATAGTTCCTTTGGTGTAGTATGTGTAGTATGTGTGTAGCAGTATAATTCCTTTGGTGTAGTATGTGTAGTATGTGTGTAGCAGTATAGCTCCTTTGGTGTGGTATGTGTAGTATGTGTGTAGCAGTGTAGTTCCTTTAGTGTAGTATGTGATGGTCAGTATCGCATTATCGGTGTCCAGATTTTTATCTGTGGACACTGTGAACCGTTCTCCACGGCCGATTCCCTCTATAAATACGTATTTATAGTGTTGACAGATGGCAGCTTTCCATGCTGACAGTTGTGTGGTGTGGAAAATTAAGTTGTTTTCCATGCATACAGATAAAGTGCACGTATAGTGTGTCTGGGTTGTCGTTTAACACTTTCTCCTTGTGTTTCTTCCTAGCCTGCGCGCTCTTGCAGTCCGCCGGGTAATTCACCACACTCGATTCACTTGGCTTGGTTTCCATGACGATCGGTAATATTTACCACTACCAACGGGATTTTTTTGTTGTTGTTTTGTTTTGTTTTGCTGGCTAACGTTAGCTAATTTAGATTACATCCGGTCCTACGTTGTGGTTCTTACGTTTCGTTTTTTATGCACATCAGATTCAACTGTACGTGTCCTACCTTTCCCTCTGCGACTGCAGGTAGCGTGTTTCTTCGGGTTGTATCCATAACGTTAGACCAGGTCACGTTAGACCAGGTCACGTTAGACCAGGTCATCTTAGTTGTTGGGTTGTTGTGCTTTACGGTTGGCTAGCAAGTTAGCCAGCTAGCTGTTTGCGAACTCTTCCGCACAGATTTAATCTAAAAACTTGGTTTCCTTGTCGGATTAAAGGGAGGTTTTTCTTTTAGGAAAACGATATACATTGTCCTCTTCTTTTAGACTGTTTTTCTTTTTTTTCTTTTTTTTATGATCAGTAGTTTTTATTTTCCTGTAACACAAATACAGGCCATGACATCACACATGGATTACAGAGATGGAAGGAACAATTTAACAGGGCCTACTAGACAAGATCAAGAGACAGACACATTTGGATTAAGGGTGATCATAAGACGAGTCGACAGTATACAAGACAATAGGAACAGCAGAGAGAAAATAAAAACAAATAAAAACATAGTTGGCAGATAGAGAGTAGTCTATGAATAGATGTTAAGATATAGATTAGTTGTCACAGATTTCACGGGGCCTCTAATGAAGGAAATATAGTGCGTCCACTTGGCCTCGTATTCTCCACCTGGTTGATGAGTCTAAAGGAGAGTCGCTCGCGTGCTGCCACAATTCCCAGATGGGAGAACCAACCCTACATTGGTGTGAGGTAGGGTGGCTGACCTCCACTCTGTTACCATGAGCTTTCTACCCAACATCAGGGCTGTCTGGACCCACTCTGCCCATGCTCGTGGAAGGGCTTTTAAAGGAGTAGGGTCTCCCAGAACAAAGAGGCTTGGAGAAAATGGGATGTCTGTTGTTAGTATGAGTTTGATATTCTCATATATAGCTGTCCAGAATTCTTGTGCAACACGGCAAGACCACAGCATGTGGATATGCGTACCCGAGCCCTCCCCACACCTCCAGCAGTCAGGGCTGTCTCTTAGTTTCACCCTGTATAACCTTGAGGGGGTCCAGTATACCCTGTTAATTATTTTGAACTGTACTAATCTTGTCCTGAGTTCCCATGATGTTTTATTATAATTCCTTAAAATGTTTTCCCACTCCTGACTGGTAAAGGTAAGATTAAGATCGATCTCCCAGATTAACTTTAAATTGGATCCCAAACCATCAGAGTGTTTAGTCAACAACAAGTAATATTTTGAAGCTTCATGGCCTGTGCCAAACACCTTAACTATATCCGACAGTACATCTGAACTAGGCGGGGTTGTGGAGATAGACCCAAAAGTTTGAGACAAGAGGTGTCTTAGTTGAAGATATCTCCAGAACTGCTGTTGGGGGAGGCCATACTGTTGCACAAGCGCCGTGAATGATTTCATCGAACCACCTTCATCATATAAATCTCCTATAACCAATATTCCTTTGCCCGCCCATTGTGTCCAAATAAATGGTTTTTTGTCAATCTTCAACTTGGGATTCAGCCAGATACTGGCTGCTAAATTCAGGTGGGGATTGAATTTGAGTGTAATTGAGATTTGTTTCCAAATCGATTGAGTGTTGACAGCTATCGGATGGGTCATAGCTTCTGTAGGCAATACAGCAGTTATAAGATGGAGGGGAGGGAGAGCATCACAAAGTGTACTTTCGATGCCAAACCGGGGGGGGGGCGTGCTCGGGAGGTAAATTCCAGTGGGCAAGATGCCTGAGACCAAATGCTTGGTAGTATAACAGTAAGTTTGGGATACTCAGCCCACCCTGGTCCACTGGCCTTTGTAGTTTTTTTTTTCAAATTAAGTCGGGGGCGTTTACCATCCCAGAGGAATCTGTTACATAGCTTGTCAAATTGTTTGAAATATTTAAGCGGGATTCTCACTGGGAGTGCTTGTAGAATGTAATTGAACTTCGGTGTACAGGTCATTTTCAAAACATTAGCTTTCCCCCATAGTGACAAGTAAAGAGGAGTCCACCTTTCAATGTCTGCACTAAATTGACTCAGTAGAGGTTCGATGTTGACCTTCACTAGATCATCTAGTTTAGGGGGGAAAGTCACACCCAGGTATTTAATGCCATTGCTGGGCCAGAAGAATTTACCTCCCTGGAACAAGGTCTCGGGGCAGTACGAGGTTAACGGGAGGGCTTCTGATTTTTGCTAATTAACTTTGTAACCTGATAAATGAGAGAATCTGTCTATAATTGTAAGCAGTGCAGGAAGGGAGCGCTCAGGGTCTGAGATTAGAACTAGGATGTCATCCACGTAAAGCATCAGCTTGTGTATTGATTGACCAATTTGTATCCCTGGGAATGCTGGTTCTAATCGAATGGCCGCCGCCAGTGGTTCCAGAGCAAGTGCAAATAGGCCCGGAGAGATGCCGTTGCCCTGCCTGGTCCCCCTACCTAGCTCAAACCAGGGTGAGATCAGGCCATTAGTTTGCACAGCAGCTTTGGGATGTGTGTACAGGAGTTGTATCCAGGTGATGAATGTATTGCTAAAACCAAATGACTCCAGGGTGAGGAATAGGTAAAGCCACTCAACCCTGTCGAACGCCTTTTCTGCATCCAGAGATATGGCCGTTGAGGGGGAGTTCGCATCACGAGTGGCCCACATAATGTCTATCAGGCGTCTGATGTTGTCAGCATAGCTACGTTTGGGGATAAAGCCCACCTGATCAGGGTGGATCAGGGTAGTGATGACGTTGTTGAGTCTGTTGGCTAGCAGTTTCGATAGCACCTTTTCATCATAGCCAAGCAATGAGATGGGCCTGTAGCTTTTACAATCTACTGGATCTTTACCATTTTTTAAAAGTACAGTAATAACTGCTTCCATCAGGGAGGGGGGAAGGGAGCCATTTTGAAACGCCTCTGTGTACATATCTAATAGCATGGGGGCTAACTCCAGTGCATAGCACTTGTAGAATTCAGCTATGAAGCCGTCAAGGCCAGGGGCTTTACCTGATGGTAGGCTTCTAATGACACCTACTATCTCCTCAACAGTGATGGGCTCATCTAATAACTCACACTGCTAATCAGACAGAGTGGGGAGGTTCAGACTACCAAGGAAGGTTCGGATTTCCTCACTGTTCGCCTGCAATTCAGAAGTATACAGGCTGGCGTAAAATTGTCTAAACTCTGCATTGATATCTGAGGAGTCTGATAATAGGGTCCCCTGCTGATCTCTAATCGCTGGTATGGCGCTCATTGTCTCCTTCTGCTTTATGTATCTGGCCAGCATTCTCCCTGCTTTGTCTCCCTCTTCAAATTGTTTTTGCCTGGCTCTGAATAGGGCAAGCTCTGCTTTCTCAGTGAGAATGGAGTTAAATTGATATTTAAGACGTGTAAGTGAGGTTAAATTAGTAGGCGTCATGTTTTGTATGTAGGCGGTCTCAGCTGTCTCAATTTGTTTTTCTAATTCAATTTGTGTAGCCATATTCTGTTTTTTCTTAAAAGAGGCATGTTGAATGACATGTCCTCTTAGGAAGGCTTTCATGGCTTCCCATGCTGTTCCCATTGATGGGGATGTTAGTAGATTAGTTTCCTTATAGAGGTTTATTTGGGCTCTTAAGGATTCTCTGAAGCCAGCATCCAGAAGAAGGCTTGAATTCATCTTCCATCTTGGAGTCCTGTTCAACTTGTTAAAGGGGAGAATGCTGACCATTACATGAGCGTGGTCTGAAATGTGAATACTACCAATACTGGAGGATATTGCAGAGGATACAATGGAGTCTGAGATAAAGAGGTGATCAATCCTAGAGAGTGTGCCATGAGGTGGGGAGTAGTATGTATATTCTCTGGAAGTTGGATTATGTTGGCGCCATACATCTACCAGGCCCAGATCCTTGCACATATCCTTCAATACACGCACTGACCTACGGGGTTGGGGCCTTGAAGGCTGACAATCCAGAACAGGATCCCACACCTGATTAAAATCTCCCCCCATGATGACTGGGTGGTCTCCCATCTCCCTCAATTTATACTCCAACCTACCAATAAAGGATCGGTCTTCCATGTTGGGCGCGTAGGCATTAGCTAGAATAACTGAGTGGCCCTGTATTTCAGCTAGAACTACTAAGATCCTCCCTGAATCATCTGTGGTCTCCTTAATGCATTTATATTGGAGATGCTTATTAATCAGTATAGCCACCCCCCTATTGCGGCTAGATCCACACGCTACAGACACATATCCCACCCACCCAGTACATAGTTTTCTTGCCTCCTGATCTAATAGATGCGTTTCCTGGAGAAACCCTACATCACAGTGTTTAGATTTCAGATAAGACAAAACTTTTTTCTTCTTAACCGGCGAATGTAGACCCTTAACATTTAGGCTCAAGTAGCACACTCCCTTATGTGACTGCATACTGCGCGTGTGCAATATGTTTTTTCATACCCCTATCTGCCTTAGTAGACTCACACAAAAAACAAGAAAAACACGTAGTGTGGGCATTCAAAGAAACCAACACATGAACAACTGTGAGTTGTATAAACTCTGCCATGCAGTCTAACACTGCTTAGCTCTAAAACAAAACAGAATGGTCCGCGACTCGTAGAAATACGCTGCTCTCAGACCAAACCGGCATGGCTTTCAACTATTGCAGACAATTGAACGACGGCAACGCTCATGAACTAAAGAGCGAACTGGTAGCCTAATTTAACACAATTAACCATGAGCAAACATGTTAATGGTAACAACACTGTGCAAGTATGCAAAGCCTGTTTTCAACCTCGAGCAGAGTGCACTGACATAACAAAGCTGTTAGGCTGTCAGGCGAGTTAAAGTTATGCTCTGCCTGCAACCAACTCCTTCACACGCACTCATGCACACCCTCATGTGGTCAGACGATTGCCTTACAACATTTAAAGCTAAAATCAAAATTCACGTCCAACAAATAGAGAACAGAAAACAATAGCCTAATACGGCTTTAGCCTAAGTGAAGAAATTAATACTAAAGTATAGGCTAATAAAATAAACCCTGACTTAGTCAGATAAACACAGGCCAACTCACTGTAAAGTAGAACAGACGTTTCAAATGAGCTTGGACGTTACCTGTACGTTACATCTTTGAGAGATTGGCAATCCTGCCCAAGGCTTGATTTAGGGGGAAAAAAGTTGTGTTCTAACGTTAGCCTACTGGCTGCGCCATGTAGGTTATGGGCAGTGAGGAACGATGTTCAGAAGTCTATGGCTCATATGGATCAGTGGTCAAGTGTGTGGGCTCAAGTTAAGTCAGTCACAGGGACTTGATGCACTCTAGGGCTTTTCTCGGGTCCTCGAACTCATGTCGCTGTCCTCCCTGACCCTTAGGGTTGATGACCAACACTGCCGGAAAACGCAGGGAAAATCCTCTCCATTCCAGGTTACCCTTGTTTCGGCTTGCTTGCATGATCCGGTCACGGTCCTGAAAGCGCAGGAACCTAGCCACAATGGCCCTCGGTGGTTGGTCGTTTGTTCTCCGTGGGGCTAGTGCACGATGGGCTCTGTCCAGTTCCAAACCTTTGGGAAAGTGCAGACCCAAGATGTCCGGGATCACCTTGGTTAGAAATGAGAGAGCCCCTTTATCCTCACAGGACTCGGGAAAGCCTACGAACACAAGGTTGTTGCGGCGGCCTCGGGAGTCTAGATCATCCACCTGCAGCCGGAGTTGCTCGAGCTCGGCCCGGGGGGCAGGCGGGTCCTTCTTCAGGGCCTTTTCGCTATCCTCCAGGAAGCCTAGCCGACCTTCGACGTCGGACATGCGCGTGTTAATGGCAGTCAGTTTGGACTCCATGGAGGTGATGGTTCATTGGATTTCATCAAGCTTGTTGTTGTGCCCAGTGGACATGTTTGTCAGGAGAGTGTATATATTCTTGATATCAGTGGCCATGTTGCTATCAGTAGGCTCCTTGTCTGTGATGCTAGCAGTAGGCTCGCTGTCTGTGATACTAGCAGTAGGCTCGCTGTCTGTGATGCTAGCAGTAGGCTCGTTGTCTGTGATGCTAGCAGTAGCGTCAGCCAACCCGCCACACTTGTCGCTGCTAGGTCGATCAGGAGAGTCTGCTCTTTTTGACGTTGCGTTCTTTCCTTGGTGTTTCTTTTCTTTTCCCGACATTTCTTCGGTTGTAACTTTGTTTTAGCTCAGCAAATATTAACTATGGCATCGTTCAACTATAATTTAAAACTTAATTTAAAAGCCACGCTGGTCGGAGACGGTCTTCAAGCAGCCATTCGCAAACTCCGCGTCACGTCTTTTAGACTGTTTTTCTAAATTCTCTGTCTCAGTAGAGACCCAATTTGGATAATTTTTAGGAGCTCATCTCATCTGTGCGCTGTCTCTCTCTCTCTCTCTCTCTCTCTCTCTCTCTCTCTCTCTCTCTCTCTCTCTCTCTCTCTCTCTCTCTCTCTCTCTCTCTATTTCTCTCACACTCTCTCACACACACACACACACACACACACACACACACACACACACACACACACACACACACATTGTCAGACTCTGAGATAACTCTGAGATAAGGAAGCAAAGAAGAAGAAGAGGTGTGGGCAGTAGTAGAAGAGGTGTGGGCAGTATTAGAAGAGGTGTGGGCAGAAGAGGAAGAGGTGTGGGCAGTATTAGAAGAGGTGTGGGCAGAAGAAGAAGAAGAGGTGTGGGCAGTATTAGAAGAGGTGTGGGCAGTAGTAGAAGAGGTGTGGGCAGTATTAGAAGAGGTGTGGGCAGTATTAGAAGAGGTGTGGGCAGTAATAGAAGAGGTGTGGGCAGTATTAGAAGAGGTGTGGGAAGTAGTAGAAGAGGTGTGGGCAGTATTAGAAGAGGTGTGGGCAGAAGAAGAAGAGGTGTGGGCAGTATTAGAAGAGGTGTGGGCAGTAGTAGAAGAGGTGTGGGCAGTAATAGAAGAGGTGTGGGCAGTATTAGAAGAGGTGTGGGCAGTAGTAGAAGAGGTGTGGGCAGTAGTAGAAGAGGTGTGGGCAGAAGAAGAAGAGGTGTGGGCAGTATTAGAAGAGGTGTGGGCAGTATTAGAAGAGGTGTGGGCAGTATTAGAAGAGGTGTGGGCAGTATTAGAAGAGGTGCGGGCAGTAGTAGAAGAGGTATGGGCAGTATTAGAAGATGTGTGGGCAGTATTAGAAGAGGTGTGGGCAGTATTAGAAGAGGTGTGGGCAGAAGAAGAAGAGGTGTGGGCAGTATTAGAAGAGGTGTGGGCAGTAGTAGAAGAGGTGTGGGCGCTCCTGCAGATTTCTCCTGTGTAACATCAGGAGGGTATGCCCATTCCTCACCGACGAGATGGCACAGGTGCTCATCCAGGCTCTGGTCATCTCCCGGCTGGACTACAGCAACTCCCTCCTTGCTGGCGCCCCGGCGTCGGCCATCAGACTTCTGGAGCTTGTTCAGAAAGCTGTAGCTCGTCTGGTGTTCAACCGCCCTAAGTTCTCCCACACAACTCCCCTTCTCCTGTCCCTACACTGGCTCCCAGTAGCTGCTCGCATCCGGTTTAAGACTCTGGTGCCAGCCTACTGGGCAGTGAAAGGAACAGCTCCATCCTATCTCCAGGCCATGGTCAAGCCCTACACCCCCGCCCGACCACTTTGCTCTGCGGCCTCGGGACGCCTGGTTACCCCGTCGCTCAGAGGCCCCTACTGCTGATCGACCCGGTCACGGCTCGGTTCTGTGCTGGCCCCACAGTGGTGGACTGAACTCCCCACTGATGTCAGGACAGCGGAGTCGCTGCCCATCTTTCGGCGCAGGTTGAAAACTCACCTCTTCAAGAACTACTACCCTGTTACTTGTTCTTAGCACTTATTGTATTCACTCATTAAAAAAACAAAACATCTCCTTCTTGCACTTTTACTTTAGCACTGGTCTTGCTCTTCGATGCTTGTTTAGATGCACTTATGACCTCTGATGACTAGTAGTTCTCCTGATTTCCTACGTTAAATGATGCACTTATTGTAAGTTGCTTTGGATAAAAGCATCGGCTAAATGACTGTAATGTGATGCAATGTAATGTAATAATGTAGTAGAGGAGGTGTGGGCAGTAGAAGAAGAGGTGTGGGCAGTAGTAGAAGAGGTGTGGGCAGTAGAAGAAGAAGTGTGGGCAGTAGTAGAAGAGGTGTGGGCAGTAGCAGAAGAGGTGTGGGCAGTAGTAGAAGAGGTGTGGGCAGTAGAAGAAGAGGTGTGGGCAGTAGCAGAAGAGGTGTGGGCAGTAGAAGAAGAGGTGTGGGCAGTAGCAGAAGAGGTGTGGGCAGTAGTAGAAGAGGTGTGGGCAGTAGAAGAAGAGGTATGGGCAGTAGCAGAAGAGGTGTGGGCAGTAGTAGAAGAGGTGTGGGCAGTAGAAGAAGAGGTATGGGCAGTAGCAGAAGAGGTGTGGGCAGTAGAAGAAGAGGTGTGGGCAGTAGAAATAGAGGTATGGGCAGTAGAAGAAGAGGTGTGGGCAGTAGTAGAAGAGGTGTGGGCAGTAGCAGAAGAGGTGTGGGCAGTAGCAGAAGAGGTGTGGGCAGTAGTAGAAGAGGTGTGGGCAGTAGAAGAAGAGGTATGGGCAGTAGCAGAAGAGGTGTGGACAGTAGAAGAAGAGGTGTGGGCAGTAGAAGAAGAGGTGTGGGCAGTAGAAGAAGAGGTGTGGGCAGTAGCAGAAGAGGTGTGGGCAGTAGTAGAAGAGGTGTGGGCAGTAGCAGAAGAGGTGTGGGCAGTAGAAGAAGAGGTGTGGGCAGTAGCAGAAGAGGTGTGGGCAGTAGATGAAGAGGTGTGGGCAGTAGAAGAAGAGGTGTAGGCAGTAGATGAAGAGGTGTGGGCAGTAGATGAAGAGGTGTGGGCAGTAGATGAAGAGGTGTGGGCAGTAGCAGAAGAGGTGTGGGCAGTAGAAGAAGAGGTGTGGGCAGTAGCAGAAGAGCTGTGGGCAGTATTAGAAGAGGTGTGGGCAGTAGAAGAAGAGGTGTGGGCAATAGCAGAAGAGGTGTGGGCAGTAGTAGAAGAGGTGTGGGCAGTAGAAGAAGAGGTATGGGCAGTAGCAGAAGAGGTGTGGGCAGTAGAAGAAGAGGTGTGGGCAGTAGAAATAGAGGTATGGGCAGTAGAAGAAGAGGTGTGGGCAGTAGTAGAAGAGGTGTGGGCAGTAGTAGAAGAGGTGTGGGCAGTAGAAATAGAGGTATGGGCAGTAGAAGAAGAGGTGTGGGCAGTAGTAGAAGAGGTGTGGGCAGTAGCAGAAGAGGTATGGGCAGTAGCAGAAGAGGTGTGGGCAGTAGAAGAAGAGGTGTGGGCAGTAGTAGAAGAGGTGTGGGCAGTAGTAGAAGAGGTGTGGGCAGTAGCAGAAGAGGTGTGGGCAGTAGAAATAGAGGTATGGGCAGTAGAAGAAGAGGTGTGGGCAGTAGATGAAGAGGTGTGGGCAGTAGATGAAGAGGTGTGGGCAGTAGCAGAAGAGGTGTGGGCAGTAGCAGAAGAGGTGTGGGCAGTAGCAGAAGAGGTGTGGGCAGTAGAAGAAGAGGTATGGGCAGTAGAAGAAGAGGTGTGGGCAGTAGAAGAAGAGGTATGGGCAGTAGAAGAAGAGGTGTGGGCAGTAGCAGAAGAGGTATGGGCAGTAGCAGAAGAGGTGTGGGCAGTAGAAGAAGAGGTGTGGGCAGTAGTAGAAGAGGTGTGGGCAGTAGTAGAAGAGGTGTGGGCAGTAGCAGAAGAGGTGTGGGCAGTAGATGAAGAGGAGTGGGCAGTAGATGAAGAGGTGTGGGCAGTAGATGAAGAGGTGTGGGCAGTAGCAGAAGAGGTGTGGGCAGTAGCAGAAGAGGTATGGGCAGTAGCAGAAGAGGTGTGGGCAGTAGAAGAAGAGGTGTGGGCAGTAGAAGAAGAGGTGTGGGCAGTAGAAGAAGAGGTATGGGCAGTAGCAGAAGAGGTGTGGGCAGTAGAAGAAGAGGTGTGGGCAGTAGAAATAGAGGTATGGGCAGTAGAAGAAGAGGTGTGGGCAGTAGATGAAGAGGTGTGGGCAGTAGCAGAAGAGGTGTGGGCAGTAGTAGAAGAAGAGGTGTGGGCAGTAGAAATAGAGGTATGGGCAGTAGAAGAAGAGGTGTGGGCAGTAGTAGAAGAGGTGTGGGCAGTAGCAGAAGAGGTATGGGCAGTAGTAGAAGAGGTGTGGGCAGTAGCAGAAGAGGTATGGGCAGTAGCAGAAGAGGTGTGGGCAGTAGATGAAGAGGTGTGGGCAGTAGATGAAGAGGTGTGGGCAGTAGATGAAGAGGTGTGGGCAGTAGCAGAAGAGGTGTGGGCAGTAGTAGAAGAAGAGGTGTGGGCAGTAGAAATAGAGGTATGGGCAGTAGAAGAAGAGGTGTGGGCAGTAGTAGAAGAGGTGTGGGCAGTAGAAATAGAGGTATGGGCAGTAGAAGAAGAGGTATGGGCAGTAGCAGAAGAGGTGTGGGCAGTAGTAGAAGAGGTGTGGGCAGTAGAAATAGAGGTATGGGCAGTAGAAGAAGAGGTGTGGGCAGTAGTAGAAGAGGTGTGGGCAGTAGCAGAAGAGGTATGGGCAGTAGCAGAAGAGGTGTGGGCAGTAGATGAAGAGGTGTGGGCAGTAGATGAAGAGGTGTGGGCAGTAGATGAAGAGGTGTGGGCAGTAGCAGAAGAGGTGTGGGCAGTAGCAGAAGAGGTGTGGGCAGTAGCAGAAGAGGTGTGGGCAGTAGAAGAAGAGGTATGGGCAGTAGAAGAAGAGGTGTGGGCAGTAGAAGAAGAGGTGTGGGCAGTAGTAGAAGAGGTGTGGGCAGTAGTAGAAGAGGTGTGGGCAGTAGTAGAAGAGGTGTGGGCAGTAGAAGAAGAGGTGTGGGCAGTAGAAATAGAGGTGTGGGCAGTAGAAGAAGAGGTGTGGGCAGTAGAAATAGAGGTGTGGGCAGTAGCAGAAGAGGTGTGGGCAGTAGAAGAAGAGGTATGGGCAGTAGATGAAGAGGTGTGGGCAGTAGAAATAGAGGTGTGGGCAGTAGCAGAAGAGGTGTGGGCAGTAGAAATAGAGGTGTGGGCAGTAGAAGAAGAGGTGTGGGCAGTAGAAATAGAGGTGTGGGCAGTAGCAGAAGAGGTGTGGGCAGTAGAAGAAGAGGTATGGGCAGTAGATGAAGAGGTGTGGGCAGTAGAAATAGAGGTGTGGGCAGTAGAAGACTGCACCCCACCTCATTCGTGTACACATGCATACTAACCCACAGACACACTGAGACACACATCTTCTCTCCTTCTGATAAACACATATACACACATACTGTGTTTGTGTGTGAGAAATGTCCCCATCTTCAACTCTGCTTCCATGTCACAGTAGTGCTGCTAGAAGTGTTGTACGGATCGATGCATCATGGGAGATAATGCAAGCAGAGGATGGACCGAGGAGGTCAGGGAGAGGGAGGCTGGTGGGAAGCTGGTATATAAGGAGAAGTGAAGAGAGGAGGGAGGGAGAGCGGGTGAAAAAAGGATCAAGATGAAGACTTGATTGTGTTGAGTTTGTGTTGGCGTATGAAAGCTCTGTGACTGAAATGAGGCGGTGCAGTGTGTTGAACCAGCCAAGTACCGTCTACTGCCAACACTTGGAAACAAAGGAAGTGCTGCGTACATGTACTTCCTGGTAGCAGTCAGTAGAACACCTGCTCAGCTGCTTGTCCCGGTGAGACTGGTGCAGGAACAGAGCAGCTCCACACATGTGCTGTGTGTCCAGTGTTCTGCATCACACAGCAACACAACCTCTCCAGCCTTGGGAAACACTTCCTTCCCTACAACCCCGTTGGCTTCATGTTCATACGTATAGTATGATGTGTTTCCTTATACTTGATATTTTATGGTCAGCCCAGCGTGGTGGTGCATGGCTGTCTTTACAACCCAATCTCACAAACAACTTTCATTTCCAATTCAGGGGCGTCCGGGTGGTGTGGCGGTCCATTCCGTTGCCTAGCAACACGGGGCTCGCTGGTTCGAATCCCCATGTTACCTCCGGCTTGGTCGGGCGTCCCTACAGACCCAATTGGCCGTGTCTGCGGGTGGGAAGCCGGATGTGGGTATGTGTCCTGGTTGCTGCACAAGCGCACCTCCTCTGGTTGGTCAGGGCGCCTGTTCGGGGGGCAGGAGGGGGAACTGGGGAGAATAGCGTGATCCCCCTGGTGAAACTCCTCACTGTCAGGTGAAAAGAAGCGACTGGTGACTCCACATGTACCGGAGGAGGCATGTGGTAGTCTGCAGCCCTCCCCGGATCAGCAGAGGGGGTGGAGCAGAGACCGGGGCGGCTCGGAAGAGTGGGGTAATTGGCCAAGTACAACTGGGGAGAAAACGGTGGAAAAAATCCCCAAAAAGAGAAAGGAAATAATGTCCTACCTGATTTTATGTGTTGCCGTCTTTCTAAAGCAGCAGCGCGTCAACAGTTTTGGGAGGTCGGGTCTGCAGGCGTGTTGGGCGGGGTCACGGCGGGCACGTATTCAGGCGCTGCCTTGATTCTGGACGCATGTCTCATGGGTGTCACGTGGTCAGATGGGGGAAGCAAGAGAAGAGTGTCACATCTCTGTTTTAATTTTCCCTCTCAGGCTGGGGACCACTGGACTCACATCAGGTTACCTAGCAACAGCAGCTCGTTTAGCAGACGTGGAAGAACACCACACACACACACACACACACACACACACACACACACACACACACACACACACACACACACACACACACACACACACACACACACACACATGCAGGGCAGCAGGCGTCTGTTATCTGGCTGGACTGTTTTCAGTGGCGGGGAACAAAGGAGGGTTTGTGTGCGCTCTGGTGTGCGGCATCACGTGGAACTGGCTTTTTCTGAATGTGGCTTTTAAACTACGTTCACTCACACACACACACACACACACACACACACACACACACACAGGAAGTCGGTCTGGTGGAAAAGGTGCTTTTGTACCTCGTCCATCCCAGCATTTTTACCCTTCATTATAAAGTGGGCAAAACTGATGGTTCTGTTTGCAGCACTGCCTTTCTTTGTGCTCACATATAGCTGCACACGGGGTGTCCAGGAACACGGGGTGTCCAGGAACACGGGGTGTCCAGGAACACGGGGTGTCCAGGAACACGGGTTCGAACTGATGATGTTTGAATGTTTGTGTGAAATGGGTTTTTAAGGCACTTATTCCATCTTACTTAGAAAACCCACCCGAAAGGCACCAGCTTTGCCGCTCTGCCACAAATGGTTTATTTTGAACCGTGTCACCCTCTCCCAAAACAACCTGCTGTGCCCTGTCTTGCCAGAAAATGCTGTGCCTCTTCCGTCTGATGTCTCAGAAAATACCGATACACTCGAGTGTCGCGATATTATCTATTGTGATACTGTATCGATTCTCAAAACCCCTACATCGATTTTTAATTGTTTGTGTTGTGTGTAACTCCATGACCGCTAGACAACAGTGTTGTAATCTATCTTCAGCCATTTGACTCTTCCACTCCAACACAGCAACGTGAACTGAGACAGGACGTAGCATAAGCACGAAGAACACAGGCCTATGAAACCGCAATATATCGTGGTATATTGAGTTGTAACCCCTGCATCGTGATACGTGTCGTATCACCAGATTCTCGCCAGTCCACAGCCCTACTTCTGAAGTAAATTGTGTGTGACTTCTGCATGAACCAGTGGGTATAATTTTGCATGCATCTAACATAGGTGTACCTGCAGCTAACCATTACTGTGAAAATAAACAAACAATTCGCACGCACACACACACACATCTATATCTATATCTATATCTATCTATCTATCTATCTATCTATCTATCTATCTATCTATCTATCTATCTATCTATCTATCTATCTATCTATCTATCTATCTATCTATCTATCTATATATATACATACATAAACTTTGTTAAAAGAAACACTCAATGGCAGGGAAAGTGCTCAACAAACGAGCCAAATAATCCAGTGAGTCAAATAAATTCTTTGAGACAGTACAAGCCTGTTTCATGCCATAAACAGCCATCAGCTGCCAATAAAACTGCTCAGGAAAGAACGTACCATTCACTGCCTCATCATGCACATCACGTGCACAATGTACAATGGGGAAGGGAGAGGTGCGACATGCAAAATTTCAAAAACATGTGGTCGCTAACGGAGGTGCGATGGTCCCTGCCGGCCATATGCTCCTGCTCAGCTAATGCAGCAGCAGCTTCAGCCCCTCTCTGCTGCGTTCCTCTGGTTGTATACTCCGGTTCAAGTAAATACTGTTGAATAGCCAAGTTAGCCAAAACATTGTAAAATCTGTCCTCGTCCACAAGATCCTCTGCACTCATATTTTGGGGTGCCATTTTCGCTGTCGGAAACGTAGCTAGTTTTCAGTACAAGGCAAAGAGAACAATTACGTTTTGTTTTTGGGTGGTATCTAGAGCACACCCCCTGGCTGAGACGGAGACTAGAAATCCAAGCTGAACTCACCCGAAGTTCTTCCTCGTCACCCATCTACATCACCGATGTGTCAAATGACGACACTGGTGCCGGAAGAAGAGCAGATTTTGCAACTACATCTCGGAGACACAGAGAACATTGGCAACAACTGCAGGCGTTTTTCACACTATACCCCCAATTTGGATAGATATAGATAAGGTCGAAACTCAGCGAATTGGTCCTTTAAAAACTCGGCTCCATTTGAGCAAGATGAGGGCTAACGTGTCACTGCCATATTGGAATGGGCGCTAGTGCTCAGAGCTGCCATATTGAAATGGGCCGCTAGTGCTCATAGCCGCCATATTGGAATGGGCACCAATACTGGAATGGGCCACCCCAATATTGGAACGGGCACCAAATTGGAATGGGCGCTAGCGCTCATAGCCGCCATATTGGAATGGGCGCTAGTGCTCATAGCCACCATATTGGAATGGGCGCCAGCGCTCATACACAGCACTACCCAATAGTGCTGTATGTGAGCATTCCATGGGAGTCGTATTCTACAAGACTTAACTGCAGTGATACATACATGTGTGTAAATGACTGAAGCTCTAATCCTGCTGTGGAGTGGCAGATGGACTCCAGGGTATAGCTGCACAGCTCTAGACATACTTCACTGTGTGTGTGTGTGTGTGTGTGTGTGTGTGTGTGTGTGTGTGTGTGTGTGTGTGTGTGTGTGTGTGTGTGTGTGTCCTGAGGGATGAAGAGATTAATCAGTGTGCAGTTACTTAGCTCATCCCCGGCTCATAGAAACAGAAGTCACAGATTGGCTTCTGGGTTTACGGTTCAGGACTTGGTTAACCTGTTGGATCCTGTTTTATTACACTTTATTTTCACCAATAAAACGTGTCATCTTCATGCCTTTAACTGCTGTTTTTTTTTTGCTTATTAATTAGTGTAAATCTCTTTTTCTACAAATAGTTTCCTGTAATTTTTCGTTCTTCAAAAGTCCTACTTGTGGCTGCCTCTGCACCCCAAATCTCACAAAATAATACCCTAATAACATGTTATTAGGGTAGTATACACAAGGATTGACTCATACAGGTTAAATAAGAGGTGATCAAGTGCAATGGTGCAGAGAATATATCAGAGATGCTGAAATACATGTTAGCAGGTTACATACATACATGCCTGAGGTAGATGAACATGACAGAGTACCAGCATACGTACAATGTACAGTACAGTATATACAACATGTACAGTACAGTATATATAACTTGTACAGTACAGTATATACAACATGTACAGTACAGTATATACAACATGGTTGGATTTATTGACAGTGTTAAGCATTAATTTGAATGATAGCCTGCAGAAAGAAACTGTTTTTATATCCGGTTGTTTTTGGGGTACAGTGCTCTGTAGCGCCTACCAGAGGGGAGGAGTTGGAACAGGTTGTGACCAGGGTGTGATGGGTCGGCAGTGATGTTGCCTGCCCGTTTCCTGATTCTGGAGGTGTATAAGTCCTGAATGGAGGGCAGGTTGGCACCAGTGATTTTCTCTGCAGACTTAACTGTGCGTTGTAGTCTGTCCCTGTCCTGTTTGGTGGTGGAACCAAACCAGACAGTGATGGATGTGCAGAGGACATACTGGATTATTGCAGTGTAGAACTGAATCAGCAGTTCCTGAGGCAGGTTGAGTTTCTTGAGCTGGTGGAGAAAGTACATCCTCTGCTGGGCCTTTTTGATGACTGTGTCTATGTTTGATGCTCACCTTCGCTCCTGGGAGGTCGTGGAACCCAGAAATCTGTAGGTTTTCACCGTAGACACCATGCTGTTGAGTATGGTGAGGGGGGGGCAGTGTTGGGGGGGCTCCTCCTGAAGTCCACTGTCATCTCCACAGTTTTGAGCGTGTTCAGCTCCAGGTTGTTATGGCCGTACCAGAGAGCCAGTTGATCAACCTCCTGTCTATATGAAGACTTGTCACCATCCCGGATAAGGCCAATGATGGTTGTGTCCCCGCAAACTTCAGGAGTTTAACAGATGGGTCACCTGAGGTGCAGTCATTTGTGTAGCAGGAGAAGAGCAGAGGGGAGAGCACACATCCCGGGGGGAGGGGGGGGGGTGATTTTCCCCAGCCTCACCAGCTGCCTCCTGTCTGTCAGGAAGTTTTTAATCCACTAGCAGATGGGGTCTTGTACAGTGAGCTGCGTGAGTTTGAGTGGAAGATATCTGGGATGATAGTGATGAACGCTGAGCTGAAGTCCACATCCAGGACCCTTGCGTTTGTCCCTGGGGAGTTGAGGTGTTGGAAGATGTAGTGCAGCGGTGGCTAACCATGTGCCATGGAGAGCCATGTGTATGCAGGTTTTCATTCCAACCCGAGTCCACACCAGGTGATTTCACTGATACATTCTTCCTCTTTGGTTGAAGCATTGCTAATCAGAGAAATCACCCGGTGTGGAGTCTGGATGGAATGAAAACCTGCATACACATGGCTCTCCATGGCACTCGGTTTGCCAACCCTGATGTAGTGCAATCCCGTGTTGACTACATCATCCACCGACCTGTTTGTTTGGTAGGCAAACTGCAGGGAGCCTGTGATTTCCTTCAGGTGGACCAACACCAGTCTCTCGAAGGATTTCATGACCACAGACGTTAGGGCAATGGGCCTGTAGTCATTTAATACTGTGATTTGGGGTTTCTTGGGGACCAGGATGATAGTGGAGCTCTTGAGAGTCCCCGGTGGTGTAGCGGTCTAAGCATCGGCTTTGTGTCGATGCAGTTGCCCACTGAGGACTGGGATTCGCGCCCCGGTCTCGTCAGATCCGACTATGGCCGGACTCGATGAAGCAGCAATAATTGGCAACGCTGTCTTCGGGAGGGGGGCGGAGTCGGCTTGTGTTCGTCACGTGAATGCGTCTCTGTGTGTGTCGGAAAAAACAGTGGTTCGGCCTGGAGTCGCCTTGTCACGAAAGTGGGGAGGCGGTCTCCTTCGAGACTGCCGGCCAGAGAGATGCAGTTGGCGAACGCATGCAGTATGAGGGTGGGTGTTTGAATTGAAATAGGGATCGATTGGCCACTAAATTGGGAGAAAAAAAGGAAAAATCAGAAATAATTTTTTTAGATAGTGGAGCTCTTGAAGCAGGAGGGGACTACGCACAGATCCAGTGATCTGTTGAAGATCGGTGTGAAAATGGAGGCCAGCTGGTCAGCACAGTCTTTAAAATGTGAGGTTGGAACGCCATCTGGACCCGGTGCCTTCCTGGTCTTCTGTCTCTTGAAGAGATGGCACACGTCCTCAACACAGATCCTGAGTGCAGGTGGGGGATGGTGGGGAGGGGAGAGTGGCGGGCAGAGAGTGCAGTCGGTTGTGTGTTGTGGCCGGAGAGAGTGAGGGGTGTGAAAGTTTTCCTTTCAAACCTGCAGTACAACCCATTTAGATCGTCAGCCAGTTGATGGTTCCCTGCAGTGTGGGAGGATGGTCTCCAGTAGTTGGTAATGTCTTTCAAACCTCTCCAGACTAATGCTGGGTCATTGGCAGAAATCCTGTTTTTCAACTTTTCAGAGAAGCACCTTTTTGCCACTCTGATCTAACTTGTTGAGTGTATTTCTGGATTCGTTGTACCGGATGCTATCTCCACTCCTGTAGGCTTTCTCTTTGGCCTGACAAAGCTGCCCGAGTTTTGCTGTGAACCAGGGTTCATTGTTGTTGGAAGTTACAGAAGGTTTTGATGGGCACACACATGTCCTCACAAAAGCTGATGTAAGATGTTACAGTGTCAGTAAGTTCGTCCAGGCCTGTAGATGCAGCCTCAAAAACACCCCAGTCAGTGCAGTCAAGGCAGGTCTGGAGCTCCAGTTTTAACTCATTGTTCCATTTCCTCACAATTTTAAACCACAGGCTCTGCAGATTTTAGTTTCTGCCCGTAGGTTGGGCTCGGATGAATCAGACAGTGACCAGAGAGGCCCAGGGCTGCACGAGGGACAGAGTGATAGGCGTGCTTTAATATTGTGTAGCAATGATCCAGTGTTTTTGTCTTTGGTGGGATATTTAACATGCTGTCTGTATTTTGGCAGTCCATGGCTGGGGTTTGCTCTGTTAAAATCCCCAAGGGTAATGAGTAGGAGGTCTGGATATTCGCTCTCCATGTTTGTAATTTGATCAGCAGGTGTTTTAATGCCTCTGTAACACAGGTCTGGGGTGGATATAGACACCGACCAGAATAAATGATGAACATTCCCACGGTGAACAGAATGGTTTACAGTCGATGAAAAAGGTCTCTATTATCCCTTCACACTGGCCAAAAAACCCGCTAACACCCGCCGTTGGTGGTCAGTGTTACATTGACCAAAGGTGGGTGTTAGCGGGTTTTTTTGGCCAGTCTAAAAAGGGCTTAAGTGAGGGCTGCATAATCTCTTCAACACTGTGACATCCATACACCAACCTTTGTTTATGGAGAAGCATATGCTGCCACCCTGTTTTTTCCCCGATAGCTCCGTGTCATAGTCCACCCGGAGGAGTTGGAACTATGACGGATGAAGTGTACTGTCCATGATGTGCTCACTAAGCAGGGTTTAAGTGAGACACGGCGGCAGATCTGGAAATGTCTTGAGTTTTTCTCCATTTAGGAGTAGCGGTACGTCCATCTTGTCGGTCAGAGAGTAGATATTCACCAGGTGGATTGACGGGAGGGCGGTTGTAAACGAACGCTTCGGCTCACTTCCCCCTTCAGCGTCTTCGTCGTAGTCTGCACAGGGCCGTACCGATCAAGACCTCGGCAAGACTTTTGTTAAAATGTTCAGTTAAAGTCAGTAAAAAAGTGTGTTTAGTTCATCCGGTGGACAGTTGGAGGCTTAAAAGTTCTTCCCTGCTGTATGTGATCAGTGAGGGGGCGCTGGAAACTAAACAAATAAACAAAAACAGAAGAAGTACGAGAGAGCGCAGAACCGAGGCTGCGGTCTTGGGCGCCATCTTGATGACGTCAAGGTGAGACTGGGGAACACATAGCACACCCGTGCCTCTGCCCCCTGTATGTGAAGTATGTGGACTGAAGACACGGCTTCAGGAGCAGACACACTTGGTCAGTGTTAAGGGTGGTCCTATTGCTAAGGGTGGGGTCGTTTTGTAGTTTCATATGGACTACCTCCACTGCTTCATCGACAGGAACACACATGAAGAGACTTGACATCACAAGAGACCATTGTGGAGGGAAGTTATTGCTATGACTGCACACAGCAGCTAAATCACCACTACAGCCTGAGCAGTATGTCAAAACCCTTTTCAGTCATAGATTAAAAAACACTCGTTTTCCTGGTGCTTTCCCTGTGCCTCTGATCCAAGTAATGATCAGCAAACATTTAGTGTGTTGTCAGGCGTCGACATTTGTATGGTTTGTACGCCACACTGCCGTTCAGTTCACGGAGGACAAAAGATCTGCTTCCATTCAGCAAAAGACCTCGCTAATGAGAAAATACATGTATGACTTGTTAACAAAACATGACGCGTTGAGGCTCTGTCTTATCAGTGTTAAGGAAACTCCTTCGTCCAAAACATATGTGCCATGGTCATTTGTCTTCTCTTGAGAATGTGTAATTTAAGTTTGAAATAGTTGTTGGTCAAACACAATCGTGTGTGTGTGTGTGTGTGTGTGTGTGTGTGTGTGTGCGCCTATCTTTTTTCTCAGTGTTTGTGTCTGTATTTCAGCTCTAGTTGGTGTAACGTGTACCTTCTTCTCCATATTTGTGTGTTCGCCACAGCAGCCTTACGTATTTGGCCACTATGATGGAAACACAACACATCATGACACTTCCTGTGCACTGTCATGTTTCCTGTGATGTAATACATGACACGTGTCCATGAAAATTAGCATTACAAAGCATGTATGACTTCGATTCTTGTACGTTTAGTTGTTGTCGAGATTCATAGGCTGGAAAATTCCGTTTCATCTTTTAAGTAAGCACTTAAATCTTATTTTCTTTTTTTTGGAAAACTTTATTTTCCAATTTTCAAGTTTTTTGGAACAGGTGTACAAGACACTTATTTTCATATGAATGTTAATAGTGTGTCTTTAACTGTCATTTATCTCTGCCTCATCTCGTATTTCTATTTGGTTCTCTGCTCTGAAGTCTGATGTCATTTTGATGTCTGTTGATTTTATCTTGTGTAGAGCACTTTGCAGCCTTGTAATTGAGAGGGGCGTCACCAGCTAAGTTTATTATGACGTCATCATTACTGGAAACATGACCGGGATTGAGAGCATCAAACAGGGAATTCCATGGAAATCTTAGGAATTTACCTTCAATAGTGATTGTGAAATCATGTCAGAATGACTCTATTAGATAGGCACACATTCCTTATTGTCTGCACGTCTGGCCATGCACACACGCACACACACACACACACACACACACACACACACACTTCCTCTCTGCTATGCAGGCGGTAGACGCAATGGACGCACTGTGTCATACACAGAGAGGTGCTAGCATCAGGGCAGATCAGCCCTGACCTAAACCAGGTTTTGACCGATGTTGTTGGCGTGGTCAGTTTCATCAAAACAAGACTCCTGGGAGCACAGCTGTTCTCTGCACTTAGTGAGGAGATGGGAGCTGAACATTCAGCTGTGTTGTTGCACAGCGAGGCTAGGTGGCTCTCATGAGGTAGAGTGTTGTCGCCAGTCTTTCAGCTCAGAGAGGAAAATCGGGTGTTTCTGGAGGAGGAGCGTATGCACGAACTTGATAGCAAGTTTAGTGATGAACTTGATTTCTGATGAAACTGGCCTATCTCAGCAATATAGTTGGAAAGCTGAATGAATTAAATCTTCAGCTTCAAGGCAGAGACAACCACCTTCCTCTCCTGGCAGACAAGATCAGTGCATTCACTCGAAAGCCTGAGACGTGGGGCAGGTGACTTGATCAAGGAAATACTCATTTCTTTGAGAATCTGGATGAATTTGTTGAAACCAGTGATTCTGGAGCCAGCACAGTGATTTCATGTCTTAAGGAGCACATCTCTTCCCTGAGAGGATTCTTTCAAAATTACTTCCCAAACTACAGTGCTCAGTATGACTGGGTGACAGAACCATTCAGTGCAGCAGCCCCTGCTGATTTCAGCCCTGCTGAAGGGGACCAGTTCATGGAGATGACATCTGACTCCACCCTGAGCAGCTCAGACACAGTGAATTCTGGCTTGGTGTGGAGAGGGAGTATCCACTCATAGGACAGAGGGCTGTGGGCATTCTGCTTCCCTTCACCACATCCTGTGTCTGTGAGACGGGCTTTTCTGCTGTTGCCTCACTTAAAACAAAGTACTGATCTAAGCTCAACATGGAGCATGACTTGAGAGTGGTGGTATCAAGCCTGCAACCCCGTTTTGAAAAGATGTGCTCATTGCAGCCACTAATGCAGTGAAAAGACTTGAGCTCTCACAAACTGACTTGCTCATCGTTTTCCACAAATATCTGCATTTGTTGTCTGTGAATGTTCTCATTCATCCAGGTCATGGTTATCCAAAGGAATTGAATCAAGTGCAACTGGACTTGGTATTTATCCGTGAAGACGCTTCGCCTCTCATCCAAGAGGCTTCCTCAGTTCGTGCCTTTCTGACTAGACCAGCTAGTCAGAAAGGCAGTGAGACTAGGCCAGTCAGACTAGCTTGGTCTAGTCAGAAAGGCAGTGAGACTAGGCCAGTCAGACTAGCTTGGTCTAGTCAGAAAGGCAGTGAGACTAGGCCAGTCAGACTAGCTTGGTCTAGTCAGAAAGGCAGTGAGACTAGGCCAGTCAGACTAGCTTGGTCTAGTCAGAAAGGCAGTGAGACTAGGCCAGTCAGACTAGCTTGGTCTAGTCAGAAAGGCAGTGAGACTAGGCCAGTCAGACTAGCTTGGTCTAGTCAGAAAGGCAGTGAGACTAGGCCAGTCAGACTAGCTTGTTCTAGTCAGAAAGGCAGTGAGACTAGGCCAGTCAGACTAGCTTGGTCTAGTCAGAAAGGCAGTGAGACTAGGCCAGTCAGACTAGCTTGGTCTAGTCAGAAAGGCAGTGAGACAAGGCCAGTCAGACTAGCTTGGTCTAGTCAGAAAGGCAGTGAGACTAGGCCAGTCAGACTAGCTTGGTCTAGTCAGAAAGGCAGTGAGACAAGGCCAGTCAGACTAGCTTGGTCTAGTCAGAAAGGCAGTGAGACTAGGCCAGTCAGACTAGCTTGGTCTAGTCAGAAAGGCAGTGAGACTAGGCCAGTCAGACTAGCTTGGTCTAGTCAGAAAGGCAGTGAGACACGGCCAGTCAGACTAGCTTGGTCTAGTCAGAAAGGCAGTGAGACACGGCCAGTCAGACTAGCTTGGTCTAGTCAGAAAGGCAGTGAGACTAGGCCAGTCAGACTAGCTTGGTCTAGTCAGAAAGGCAGTGAGACAAGGCCAGTCAGACTAGCTTGGTCTAGTCAGAAAGGCAGTGAGACTAGGCCAGTCAGACTAGCTTGGTCTAGTCAGAAAGGCAGTGAGACTAGGCCAGTCAGACTAGCTTGGTCTAGTCAGAAAGGCAGTGAGACAAGGCCAGTCAGACTAGCTTGGTCTAGTCAGAAAGGCAGTGAGACTAGGCCAGTCAGACTAGCTTGGTCTAGTCAGAAAGGCAGTGAGACTAGGCCAGTCAGACTAGCTTGGTCTAGTCAGAAAGGCAGTGAGACTAGGCCAGTCAGACTAGCTTGGTCTAGTCAGAAAGGCAGTGAGACAAGGCCAGTCAGACTAGCTTGGTCTAGTCAGAAAGGCAGTGAGACTAGGCCAGTCAGACTAGCTTGGTCTAGTCAGAAAGGCAGTGAGACTAGGCCAGTCAGACTAGCTTGGTCTAGTCAGAAAGGCAGTGAGACTAGGCCAGTCAGACTAGCTTGGTCTAGTCAGAAAGGCAGTGAGACTAGGCCAGTCAGACTAGCTTGGTCTAGTCAGAAAGGCAGTGAGACTAGGCCAGTCAGACTAGCTTGGTCTAGTCAGAAAGGCACGAACTGAGGAAGCCTCTTGGATGAGAGGCGAAACGTCTTCACGGATAAATACCAAGTCCAGTTGCACTTGATTCAACTCCTTTGGATCTGCATTTGTTCTTTTCTGCACAGACTGAACTTTTTATCGTCCTAACAAAGTGATTTTTAAATTCTATTTCGTTTTTCTCTGTCTCTGAAAAAGCACACAGACTGATGGAGCAATCTAGTGACGCATGTCACAAAAAGATGTTTTGTAAAGTTGAAGGGGAACTTGAGTTTGTTATTGCACAACAGAAATTACTGAAAGAAACGTGAAAGGAATGTTCATGATCTTGATGTCATTTAAATAAAGTTAATCTTGGCCCATTTTGTCAGCATTTTGTTGGGGCGGGGGCATGAAAATGTTTCTCCCTCCAAAGGGGGGCATGACAGAACAAGTTTGAGAACCACTGTTTAAATGTGCCAAGTTGCTGCGGCAGTCAGGCTGCAGAGATGCTTCCAGGTCTTCTCTTTGTGCGTTGTCTAATGCCCTGCCAGGCTGAATAAAGCGAGAGAAGAAGAGGGAGGGAAAAGAGAGTGGGGGAGAGAAAGAAGTGGAATGGAGGCAGAGAGTGAGAGAGAGAGAGGGGGGGGCATACATACCAAAGGGAGTGGGCGAGAGAAAGTGGAAGAGCGATCAAGCCAGAGGGAGATGAGAAAGTGTGTGTCAGAGCCTGCGTAGCAGAGGGGAAGTTGTGTGTGTGTGTGTGTTTGTGTGAGTGAGAGAGAGAGAGAGAGAGAGAGAGAGAGAGAGAGAGAGAGAGAGAGAGAGAGGGAGAGAGAGAGAGAGAGAGGGAGAGAGAGAGAGAGCGAGAGAAGAGAGAGAGCGAGAGAGTGAGAGCCAGAGAGAGAGAGAGAGAGAGAGTGAGAGCGTGAGAGTGAGAGTGAGAGCGTGAGAGTGAGAGCGAGTGAGAGCGAGTGAGCGAGCGAGAGAGCGAGCGAGCCAGCCTCGCCTGTGCGTCAGCAGCATTTAAGATGTCGGCCGTGCAGCCTGTGCGCCGTCCTCCCTGCTCTCAGTAGTGTTCTCTCTGTCCTTCCTCCCCTCTCTCCCCTCTTTTCCTCCCCTCCGCCATCTGTATTTACTAACCGCAAGACAGAACTAAGCGGACTTTCCCCCACTCGCGTTTCACTCCTCCATTTTCTCTCGCTACCCTTCACGTCGCGCTCTGCGTGTCCGCCTGAGCAGAGGCGGTCAGCGGGCTGGAGGACGGGCGGGCGGGCCGGCCGGCCGGGTGTGGATACGGGACCTCGGACGGGAGGTAATTCTCGCTTTATTACTTCGCGCCCTCTCTTTCTGCTCGTCTGGCCGCCTCTCACTTCGTTTTGCGCCATTTCGGGTTGTCACAGAAGTTGAATTTGCACGTTTTGAAGGTTCGGGGCGGTGTCGGACCATATGACTGTGAATGTTACTTGAGCTGCTCTGGATACTTTGTTGGTTTCCTCCGCTGTTCGGGCGGACTGGCCGGACTGGCCGGCCCGTAGCGTAGCGGGGGGTTCCTCATGCGGTTGCGGGTTTGCGTGTGTGTACGACGGTGCGCAACCGCTCGTGTCTTGGTGTTATTTCTAGTTGGTAGCTTTCGGCTGTGTCTGAACACACTGTGGTAGTCTGGCTGTTTCCCGTGGACGCTGTTGGCTAGCCCGCTAGCCCCTTAGCCCGCTAGCCACAGGCCCTGGTAGAACACTTTAGTAAATGTGACTAGCAAGACCAGGGTCCAGACCTAAACCCAGACGAGCTGTACCGTCTGGGTCTGGCTAAAGCTAGCTGCAACACAGGCAGATGGTTGCTCCTCCAGGACTCTTGTTACTTTCTGTCCAACCCACTAGCCAGTTAGCCCGCTAGCCAGTTAGCCACAGGTCCTGGTAGAACACTTTAGTAAATGTGACTAACAAGACCAGGGTCCAGACCTAAACCCAGACGAGCTGTACCGTCTGGGTCTGGTTAAAGCTAGCTGCAACACAGGCAGATGTTACTTTCTGTCCAACCCACTAGCCAGTTAGCCCGCTAGCCAGTTAGCCACAGGTCCTGGCAGAACGCTTCAGTGAAAGTCACGTACAGGACCAGGGTCCAGACCTAAACCCAGACGAGCTGTACCGTCTGGGTCTGGCTAAAGCTAGCTGCAACACAGGCAGATGGTTGCTCCTCCAGGACTCTTGTTACTTTCTGTCCAACATGTCAGCCACCAAAGAAATACACCAGACGGCCTTTTAACAGCTAAGTACGTGTTATACACGCACACTCGGAACCCCGTAGCTCATCAGCAGCACTGGCTGTCCATGTAAAGGTGTGCTGCTCGTCTGTCGCCAGTGGCTAAAGTTGGACAGCACTCGGGTCCGGTCCGGCCCGGCGCTGTGCTGTTGCAGAGCCGCTCTGAGCTCGGCGAGGGGACGGACATGCCTACACCGGGCTCACATGTAGCCCAGCATCCTCTGTTAGCACGCACGGATCATTGCAGAGTGTTCTTGTGTCTCGTCTGTGCTGTGTGTCTGTGTGTGTGTGTGTGTGTGTGTGTGAGTATTTGTCTGTACTTGTGTCTGTGTGTATAAATGTTTGCCCGTGTGTAGCCCAGTTTGGGAGCAGCTATGTTTTGACAAGTCTGGCTATTAACCGTAATTAAGCAGATTAGAACCCAACCTGCCTAAATCGCTGATCTGTGTGCGTGTGTGTGTGAGAGAGAGAGAGAGAGTGAGAGCAGGGGGGAGAGCAGGGGGGAGGGAGGGAGGTGTGGCTGCACTGTGACCCACTTAGAGAACAGTGCTCGTCAGTGCAGCTTTGCTCTGCTTCTCATTAGGAAACACATGCAGCCACAGTGTGGGTGTGGGTGGGTGGGGGGGTGTGGTGGGGAGTCAGGCCCACTATCAGACAGCTGTGTGCACTCTTTTTAAAGGGCCTCCACTGGAGTTCATGGTCAGACTGCAGGCTTCTTAAGCCCGGATGCAACTTGTCTGGTATGTTCTCTACCTGTCTTGCCAGCTGCCTCCCTGTCTTTGTCTCCGCTGGATTCTTTGTCTCCTCTACTATCCTTTTTTCTTCTGTGTCAGACCTTCTTTGTCTGTCAACCAGCCGCTGTGACGTTTGACCATGTCTTGCTGTCAGTTGGTGTCTCCTGTCCCCCCTGTTCTGTTGCTCCTCCGCTGGTCTTGTCTTCTCCGCGGCTGTGTGGACGCAGGAATGAAAGTGGAGGAGGAGGAGGAGTCTGCTTTGTTCTCCCAGCCAGTCATGAGTTCTGCTTGTTCTCATATATCAGGAATGTGGCTGACTGCTCTTGTTCTGTCTGTCGCTGTCTCTCTCCGTCTGTCTCTGCCTCTCTGTCTGTCTCTGCCCAGGGCAGGGCCAAAGAAGGGTGACTGCTGTTAATCATCTGACAGATATTTTGGAAGGACTTTATTGTTTATGTTAAGATATGACATCATGTTGTGGTAAAATATGACATCATGTTGTGGGAGCATGAAAAGGATTATGTGTAATGTAGTATACATAATAATAATAATATAGTATAGAATAGTACACACGGCCATTGTAATTCTAGTTAATACTCATGGTAATTTGCATATGAAACTGGTCATTGGTTTGGGTGATTAGACCACTGTATTGTTGATTATATACCACTGTATTAGTTTAGTTTATTTGACAGGGACAACGCACAATTTTACAATTGCACCAGAGTTAGCAGGCAGCTAATTTGCTTCTGCAGTCCCTGGGCAGGCAAACAAACAACAATTAATACAGAAGTAAAAACATAACAATACATAAGAAAACTATTGAACAGGCAGACAAAGAACAATCAAGACAAAATAAAAACATGACAATACATCAGAAAACCAATCTCAAAAGTTATAAGTACAATCTGACCTATATGACAACAACATAATGAATCTGGATTTCCTCTATTGAGCAACAGTAAATATAAATAGTAAACTGACCTGAAACATCAATCTGACCTAAACTATGACAACAACTATAAAAATCAATCTGGCCTATTCAATGGCAGGAAATATAAATTACACACAGTCTACGGTCAGGTTGCACCTGGACTGGTTCTAGCCAGAACCCTAGGCTGCTCCTGACTAAGAAAAATATAGTAACTACTCTGAATAAAAAGTAAAACAAAAACCCTTAGTGAAATCTAAAGTATGTGCAAAATATTAAAGCAAGGACATTTATTTGTGATTACACGTTTGTGCTGATTTCAACCAAAGCTTAAGATGCTTTTTAAACACCGCAAAGCTGGCGGACTCTCTGACATTAGGGGGAAGGGAAGTCCACTTTCCCACCACTTTTACTGGAAATGCTGATTGACCAAAAGTAGTCTTCCTAAACTGTGGTACCCAAGCTCCCCTTGAAGATGCTCTGATCCTGACCCTTACAGTTCTGTCACTGTCGGGAGAGGCCAGGCATGCTCTCAGAGGGGGGGGGGGTGCGAGTCCATAAATAATCTTGAACATCAGGCATACATTTGAATAAAACAAAAAATTATCAAAATTAAGAAAGTTATATTTTTTCAGGATGTGGCAGTTCCCTTGGTTCCCTTGGTTTTTTTATCCAATATTTTTAAAATCTGTTTATATAGAGAATATACTGGCTTGAGGGTGGTTACTCCTGCTTGGGACCAGGTGGTTATACAGTGCGACAAATGAGGGAAAATCATGGCATGTAGAAAAAGATTTGCGGCAGATGAAGACATTTGATGCCTGATGCTCTTAAAATTATTCAAATTGAACTTAACGTTCCTGGTTACCTTACTGACATGTTTTTTAAAAGACAAGTGCTTGTCCATTATGATGCCTAAATATTTTACATGTGTCACCATATTAACAACTTCACCGTTTAATAAAATGTCTGGATCAGCTGTATTGTTGGTCCTTGATATAAAGTACATGCAGACTGTTTTGCTTACATTTAGAGTTAAGCATGAGTTTGTAAGCCAATCAGATACCTTGCACATGGCATCTCTTAATTTAGCTGCAAATTGCGCTTTTGATCTTGCATGAGTGAAGATGACCGTATCGTCGGCATACATTTGAATGTTTATGTCTGGACAGGCTTGTGGAAGGTTGTTTATGTATATACTAAATAAAATTGGTCCTAGTATAGACCCTTGAGGGACCCCAGCTGTACAATATGTGTTTGCTGAACACTCGTCACCAATTTTAGTACACTGTTTTCTCTTATTTAAATAGGACTCCATCCAGTCTAATGCATCAACGGAAAAGTTAAATCTTGATATCTTTGAGAGTAGGACGTCATGATTAACGGTGTCGAAGGCCTTTGTAAAATCCAAAAACACAGCTCCGACCACACCACCATTGTCAAGACTTTTAATCTGCTCTACAAAATAACAGATCACAGTTTCTGTATAATGATGCTTACGGAAACCAAATTGCATTGGGTGTAAATTATATGCACCTTTATTTAAATGGGTGACTAGCTGGTCACGCACAATCTTTTCAGCAATTTTAGAGGCTATTAGGAGAATACTGATGGGTCTGTTATTTGATGGAGCAGTACTGTCCCCTGACTTAAAGACAGGTGTCACTATTGCAGCCTTCCAGGAAGATGGAAAACATAAATTTTTTTTATTGATAAATTTATCAGATGAGTTAAAGGTTTACATATAATCGATCTATAATTCTCAAAGAAATGAGAGTCAAGGTCGAAGACATCCTTGGACTTGGACCGTTTTAAGCTGTCAAGCACTTTCATAACAGCAGCTTCAGAGACGCGTTCAATTGTGAATACTGGGAGTTCCTCATTTACTGGTTGAAAAAGTCTGGGTCTTTCTCCAAAATTCTTAGCTAGACACTGTACAGAGTCCACGAATGTATTAAAGATTGTTGCTGTTTATTCATTGTCCTCAATCACTTCTGATTTATCCTTTAATATCCAATTTTGAACTAATTTACATTACTTCTTTGTGATTTTGTTGATGTTTTCCCAGATAACTTTACTATTTCCCTTAGACTCGTTGATTAGTTTAATAAAGAAATCAGCTTTAGCTTGCCTCAACTATTTCCCTTAGACTCGTTGATTAGTTTAATAAAGAAATCAGCTTTAGCTTGCCTCAACTATTTCCCTTAGACTCGTTGATTAGTTTAATAAAGAAATCAGCTTTAGCTTGCCTCAGTTCCTTTATTACTTTATTATACAGTTCCTGAAAAGTTCTTTTATCATGTGGCAACCTAGATTTGAGAGCTGTTTTTAAAGCCAAGTCTCTTTGCTTCATCATCCTCCATATATATGCTCATTTAACCATGGCAAATTATGCTTTTTACGTGTGTGAGAGACCCTTTTAAAAATTGTTTTTTCGTTTCATTTATGTTGGTTATCATAATATCAAAGGCTTTTTCAACGTTATCAGACTGCGAAACATCAGTCCAGTCCAGTGCTTTTAATTTATCCTCAAATAAGCTAAGTTTTTAGGTATCATATTGAAGGAACCTTTACTCTCTTGTCTGTACAAGAATCGTTTCTTAGTCAGCTTTCTTACAGTCAATGTCAGGTTATGATCTGACATACCTGTTACCAAATTAAAAGATTTGGTTATTCTTTCAGGTTTACTGCTGAAGATAAGATCTATCTGTGTTTGTGATGACTGAGTAACCCCAGTAGGACCTTGAATTATTAATTATAATTCAACCTTGTGTTGTTTATTATATACCACTGTATTGTTTATTGCATACCGCTGTATTGTTTATTGTATACCGCTGTATTGTTTATTATATACCAGTGTATTGTTTATAAGGGTTGGGACACCTGCAGTCAGCTGAGACTGGAGGTCACTTATGCCTCTTGTCCACTGCATGGTACTGGCTCAACTGAACTCTTCTCTATTCGACTCTACTGGTTTTACTTTTTGGGATTTGGTTGTCCACTGCAGATAGTGTCCCTCACAGCGAAGCCCCTCTGGTCCTTTGTGGGCATGTTGACCAGTTTTTCCTCCCTTGTCTACCAGCGCCCCCCACCAGTGTTTTATTTTCAAACAGATCAACAAGACCAACTGTAAATGTGTGCTTCACATGAACAATATTACTGTAACTAAGAGATTCACTGACAACACATAATTTTTTACAGATTATCAGCTATAATACAAGTTTCATAAGACTCGCTTTGGCATTTCCTGGTTATAAACAGAGCTGTTCAATTCTTCCCTGACCAATCACTGGTCAGATTTTATTTATATTTAAATAAACATAAATACATTTTATTTATATTTTTGTTGAGTTTTATGTATATTTAAATTTGAATATTTTGTTTTATAAGATTTTATTTATGTTTATATACATATACACTACCGTTCAAAAGTTTGGGATCACCCAAACAATTTCGTGTTTTCCATGAAAAGTCACACTTATTCACCACCATATGTTGTGAAATGAATAGAAAATAGAGTCAAGACATTGACAAGGTTAGAAATAATGATTTGTATTTGAAATAAGATTTTTTTTACATCAAACTTTGCTTTCGTCAAAGAATCCTCCATTTGCAGCAATTACAGCATTGCAGACCTTTGGCATTCTAGCTGTTAATTTGTTGAGGTAATCTGGAGAAATTGCACCCCACGCTTCCAGAAGCAGCTCCCACAAGTTGGATTGGTTGGATGGGCACTTCTTTGAGCAGATTGAGTTTCTGGAGCATCACATTTGTGGGGTCAATTAAACGCTCAAAATGGCCAGAAAAAGAGAACTTTCATCTGAAACTCGACAGTCTATTCTTGTTCTTAGAAATGAAGGCTATTCCATGCGAGAAATTGCTAAGAAATTGAAGATTTCCTACACCGGTGTGTACTACTCCCTTCAGAGGACAGCACAAACAGGCTCTAACAGGTACTATTTAATGAAGATGCCAGTTGGGGACCTGTGAGGCGTCTGTTTCTCAAACTAGAGACTCTAATGTACTTATCTTCTTGCTCAGTTGTGCAACGCGGCCTCCCACTTCTTTTTCTACTCTGGTTAGAGCCTGTTTGTGCTGTATTTGTGGTCTGCAATGCTGTAATTGCTGCAAATGGAGGATTCTTTGACGAAAGCAAAGTTTGATGTAAAAAAAATCTTATTTCAAATACAAATCATTATTTCTAACCTTGTCAATGTCTTGACTCTATTTTCTATTCATTTCACAACATATGGTGGTGAATAAGTGTGACTTTTCATGGAAAACACAAAATTGTTTGGGTGATCCCAAACTTTTGAACGGTAGTGTAGATAAATATACATATATTTATTTATATTTTATTTATTTATAGTGGTATTTTCATGTCACCTTTTAGTATCGGCTCAGCTCACTTGGAACCTCGATGAAGATGGTACCAAAAAAAGTACCTGGTACCAGGTACTATCCCTAACTTCTGCCCAATGGAAAACCAAAAGTAGTGAGTAGAGTCGAGTCAAGCCGGTACCATGCGGTGGAAAAGGGGCATTACATGAAGCCCACTGCCAGAACTGTCAAGGAGTCCTGGCAAAAGAAGTGAGTAGAGTAGAGTGGAGTAGAGTTGAGCTGGTACCGTGCAGTGGAAGAGGGGCATTAGATGAAGCCTACTGCCAGAACGGTCAAGGAGTCCAGGCAAAAGAAGTGAATAGAGTTGAGTGGAGCCGGTACCGTGCAGTGGAAGAGGGGCATTAGATGAGTGATGCAGCAGTTCTCAGTAAATGGTGTGTCCAGATGAGGTGATTCAGCATTGTGGTGCAACAGTCATGACCACAGGACTGGTGTGTTTATGGTGTTCAAGTCACAGTAGTTCTGAAATCTCCTTCTCTTCATCTTTCATGTCATGTGTCCTTCTCTCTCTCTCTGCTCTCCTGTTAAACCCCCCACTTTATTCCTGTCTCCCACCCTCTGAACCCTTCCCCTTTATCACCCCATCTCATTTACCCACCACCTCTCTCTCTCTCTCTCTCTCTCTGTTATTCTGCTGAATCCACTCACAACAATTTCTGTCCACAGGCGCTCCCCCACCACCACCACCCTGACCACCACCAGCCCTTTTTGTGTTGCGTGAACACAGTTGGCTTTTGTTTCAGGCTGATTTGGAAAATCCTTCACCCCACACACACACACACACACACACACACACACACACACACACACACACACACACACCGTGGGGCTATAGCGGAATACCTTGCTCATAGGGGCATGTGTTCAAGATGACTATGGGAAGGCTGCCACATCAAGGGCTTTGTGAATGAGGTGTGTGTGTGTGTGTGTGAGAGAGAGAGAGAGAGAGAGAAAGAGAGAGAGAGCTAGAGAGAGAGAGAGAGAGAGAGAGAGCTAGAGAGAGAGAGAGAGAGAGAGAGAGAGCTAGAGAGAGATGCCTCTGTGTGTGTTTTCTTTGCTGACTCTTTAGCAGCGTAGTGAGTGCGCCCAGTGGTTGAGTAACCACTTCCTGTGGAGAAACAAAATAGTTTCCACAGACACTTGGGCAGCAGGGCTGTCGTTTAACATAAGAAATACCCTCCAGTATAATACGAGGTACCTTTAATCACTGATAGTACACATAACCAGTATAATACAAGGTACCTTTAATCACTGATAGTACACATAACCAGTATAATACAAGGTACCTTTAATCACTGATAGTACACATAACCAGTATAATACAAGGTACCTTTAATCACTGATAGTACACATAACCAGTATAATACAAGGTAACCTTTTAATCACTGATGGTACACATAACCAGTATAATACAAGGTACCTTTAATCACTGATAGTACACATAACCAGTATAATACAAGGTACCTTTAATCACTGATAGTACACATAACCAGTATAATACAAGGTACCTTTAATCACTGATAGTACACATAACCAGTATAATACAAGGGAACCTTTTAATCACTGATAGTACACATAACCAGTATAATACAAGGTACCTTTAGTCACTGATAGTACACATAACCAGTATAATACAAGGTACCTTTAATCACTGATAGTACACATAACCAGTATAATACAAGGTAACCTTTTAATCACTGATGGTACACATAACCAGTATAATACAAAGTACCTTTAATCACTGATACTACACAAAACCAGTATAATACAGGGTACCTTTTAACACTGATATTGTGGCAGGATGAGGAAAAACACAGGAGACGAAGGCGAGTTTGAACTTTATTCCTCAGCTCCAAAACCAAACTGAAACAGGAACAACCCTGCACCAGAGAGCCCAGGAACGTAAACCACGCCCCCAGCTCACAGTCCTGCTGGGTGAGAGGCACAGCCCCTAGTGTCCGCCACACAGCCCCCCCCCCCCCCGAACACCTAGAAGGGACTCCTGGAAAGGAAATCAGTGTCTCACTGGAGGCTTAAGCAGCCTTCCATAACGGCTTGCCGTCCCTCATCCGAAACAGTAGGTGAAACACAGTCCAATGCCAGCTGAGAAGCAGAATGCTGAACCTGTGAAGACACTGCCAGGGTCCTGGAAGGAGGGCGACCCCGACGGGGAACCTGGGCCGGAAACACAACTTCGTCTGCCACCCTGTGCACCGGTTTAAGCCTATCAAGCGTGACACGCTCCCTACGCCCACCCATATCCAGCACAAAACCCTTGGGACCCGTCTCAAGAACCCGAAATGGGCCATCGTATGGGGGTTGGAGGGGCGAGCAGTGAGCATCATGCCGTACAAAAACAAAACGAGCCGACATGAGCTCCGCAGGCACGAACGACCGCGGAAAACAGTGGTGAACGGGGCCTGGAACCCGAGTGCTGTCGGACAAAAAAGGATAAACGGCCGGACGGGGTCGAGGAGAGGAACTCCCAGGCAAAAATTCCCCAGGGACGCGGAGTGGCTGACCGAGCACCAGCTCAGCGGGCGAAGCGTCGAGGTCCTCCTTAGGAGCCGAACGCAACCCGAGCATAACCCAAGGTAAACGGTCCACCCAGTTACCATCCGAGAGCGACTGGTGAAAACGTTCACACAAGCCGTTAGCCTGAGGGTGGTACGTGGTAGTGCGGTGTACCTGCACACCCAAGGATCGCGCAAGTGCCGACCAGAGCTCTGACACGAACTGGGGGCCCCTGTCTGAGGTGATATCTGACGGAGTGCCGAAACGGGCGACCCAGGAGGAAAGAAACGCGCGTGCAACATCCGAGGATGTTGTGGAGGACAGAGGGACAGCCTCCGGCCACCTGGTGGTCCGATCTACCATTGTGAGCAGGTGCGTAAAACCCTGTGAAGAAGGTAGAGGGCCCACCAGGTCCACATGCACGTGGTCGAAACGTCTGGCCGGGATCGGAAATGGTTCGAGGGGCGACTTAGTGTGCTGGTGGACCTTAGCGCGCTGGCACGCCACACATGCAGCTGCCCACCCCTTGATGTCCTTGCGGAGGCCAGGCCAGATGAACTTGGAACCGACCAACTTCACCGACGCCCGAACTCCAGGGTGCGAGAGGGAGTGAATCGATTTGAAAACTCGACGGCGCCAAACCACTGGAACAACAGGGCGGGGACGGCCGGTGGAGACATCGCAGAGGAGGGCAGGACTGCTTTCCTGCATCACAGCGTCCTCTAGCTTGAGACCGGTACGCGTTGACCTAAGGGCAAGGACGTCCGGGTCACTGGGCTGGTCGGCAGCCGTAGCGGAGAAATCCACACCGAGGTCGCAGGACACACAAGCACACGCGACAGACAATCAGCAACAGGGCTGGACTTTCCGGCCACATGCTGAATGTCCATTGTGAACTCAGAGATGGCCGCCAGGTGGCGCTGCTGACAAGCAGACCACGGCTCAGTCACCTTAGACATGGCGAAAGTCAGCGGTTTATGATCCACATAAGCCGTGAATGAGCGACCCTCCAGCAGGAAGCGGAAATGACGGGTTGCAAGGTGCAGTGAGCAGCCCGGTCAAAAACGCTGTACTTGCGCTCGCTATCTCGCAGTTTGCGGCTAAAAAATGCGAGTGGCTGCCACGCATTCGCCACACGCTGTTCAACCACAGCCCCCACGGCTATGTCAGACGCATCGGTTGTTAAAGCTATGGACGCCGTGGGTGTGGGATGGGCGAGGAGGGCAGCGTTAGCCAGGGCGCACTTAGCTCCGTCAAAGGCCTGGACCCGTTCGGGAGTCCAGTCGACAGGGTCGTTAGCCTTCTTAAGCCGCAGGGTTTCGTAAAGTGGCTGAAGGAGGTGGGCAGCGCGAGGGAGGAAACGGTTATAAAAATTCACCATTCCCAAGAATTCCTGCAATGCCTTAACAGAGACTGGGTGGGGAAATTCCGCCACCGCTTGCACCTTAGAAGGCAACAAGACCGCGAAATGCGGTGACCGAAGAAGTCAATCACCGGCAGTCCAAACTGACACTTGGCCGGGTTGACTATCGGGCCGTGTTTGTCCAGACGACGGAAAACCTGTTTCAGGTGCACCAGGTGCTCTTCAGCTGACGGACTGGCTCCTAATATGTCGTCGAGATAAACGAACACGAAAGCAAGGTCATGCAACACCGAGTCCATCAGCCTCTGAAAGGTGTTCGCTGCCCTCTTCAAGCCAAAAGGCATGCGCATGAACTCAAAAAGCCCAAACGGGGTGATCACTGCGGTCTTGGGCACGTCCTCTGCGCGCACGGGAACCTGATGATAGCCGCGCACCAGGTCCACCTTAGAGAAAATAGTGGTACCTGCCAGGCGTATGGGAAAAGTCCTGTATGTGTGGGATGGCATAGCGGTCATTGGCGGTGACGTTGTTCAGGTGGCGAAAGTCGCTGCAAGGCCGCCACGACCCATCCGCCTTGGGCACCATGTGAAGCGGTGAGGCCCACGGACTCTTGGAACACCTCACTATACCCAGACGCTCCATGATGGCGAACTCCTCCTTAGCTGTAGCCAATTTTACCACGTTGAGGCGCCGCGCGCAAAAGCTGGCGGTCCCACAGTGGGAATGAAATGTTGTGCCCCGTGTTTAGTAACCGTGGTGGAAAAGGCAGGTGTAGTCACCGATGGAAAATCCGCCAGCCAATGTTGAAAAACATCACCTAATGCTAAAAAGTTAGCGTGTGTTAACGGCCCGGCTCACCCTGTCTCGCATGGAAAAGTGGCGAAAGACACAGCATCAATTAAATGGCGGTTTGCAACATCAACCAGCAGACCATTAGCACACAGAAAATCCCCGCCGATAATAGGAACAGTAATGGAGGCGACTACAAAGTCCCACTCGAAATGGCCCCCGTGGAAACAAACAGTCACCAACCTTGTGCCAAACGTCGCAATGGATGAACCGTTAGCTGCATTCAACTGTGGGCCGCCGCCTTCGGCTGACATGTCTGTGCTAGCTGGAGGGAGTAGGCTCTTTTGCAAGCCGGAGTCCACCAGAAACCGTCTTCCTGACATCGAATCCTTAATGAAGAGCAGCTCACTACGTCCGCCAGCACCCACAGCTGCTACTGAGCGCTGCACTGGAGTTTCCCGGCGCCTCAAACGTGCACGGAGGGACGCAGCCCCTCGCCTTGCCGCAGAACCACTGGTGGAAGAAACAGAGGCCGCTCCCGCGCCGTCTCCGGGCAGTCACTACAGCCACCACCGCCGGGTCCACGTCCTCAGACGCCGGCTGCAGAGGCTCCGATGCCACACTCGATCGGCCTCCTCAGCCAAACCTCGGCAGTCACCAGCGGCCAGACACGGGGAGTTAGCCAAAGCCGCGCGCACAGGAGACAGGAGCTGGCGCAGGAAAACGTGCAGGAAAAGGAACCCACCTTCGTCTGAGCCTAGCAGCGACAGCATATTGTCCATGAGATCCAAAGCCGTCCCGTCGCCCAAACTGGATAGGGAAAGGATCCTATCTACCTTCTCTGCAGTAGATAGGCTGTACCTCCGGAGCAGAAGATGTTTTAGGGCGACATATATACCGTGTTACGAGGGGGGCGCAAAGCTGCATGAGGGGGCGCAACAGCTGCATGGCACAGTGTGTAGACTGCTGGTGCAGCGCAGCGACGACCAAATAGAATCTGGAGTCCGCGGAGATTCCATGCAGGTGGAACAGCGCCTCGACATGCTGGAACCACGAAGCCGGGTCGCTCTGCCAGAACTCTGGGAGCTTCACAGCCGCGGTGAGAACGGCCGGCTGTGAGAGTTGGGGTGGCGTGGCCGAAGTGGATTCACACTCTTCTTCTGCTCCAAACATGTTCAATTCGGGGTCACCAATGTGGCAGGATGAGGAAAAACATAGGAGATGAAGGCGAGTTTGAACTTTATTTCTCAGCTCCAAAACCAAACTGAAACAGGAACAACCTTGCACCAGAGAGCCCGGGGACGCAAACCACGCCCCCAGCTCACAGCCCTGCTGGGTGAGAGGCACAGCCCCTAGTGTCCGCCAAAATTGTACACATAACCAGTATAATGCAAGGTAGCTTTTAATCACTGATAGTACACATAACCAGTTTAATACAAGGTACCTTTTATTTACTTATAGTACACATAACCAGTATAATACAAGGTAGCTTTTAGTCACTGATAGTACACATGACCAGCAGAATACAAGGTAGCTTTTAGTCACTGATTGTACACATGACCAGCAGAATACAAGGTTGCTTTTAGTCACTGATAGTACACAGAATGTGTAATTGTAATGCTGGTGCCATTGTAAAACTAGATTCCATGTTAATACATAGGAACATTCTTGGCCTTATGGAATTTCCTTGCAGATGGTCTAGATTGCAGATTAGATAATCTAGAATGCAGATTAGACGGTCTAGATTGCAGATTAGATCACCTAGATTGCAGATTAGATCATTCTAGATTGCGGATTAGATCTTCCAGAATGCAGATTAGATCATCTAGATTGCAGATGAGATTGCAGTGATTGCTTTGTCGATCGAGGCGTATTACAGTGTGTTATTATGAGTGTGGAAAATGACCCCCACTGGACTTGTCTGTTGACTAATTCCTTTGTCAGGCAGCTTGTCAAACATGCCCTTCGGCTTTTAAACTTTTAGTGCCGTCCCGGATTTAGACATGCTAGAAGGCGGACGGTGAGACGTGAGACAACCCTTTCTCCTCTGTGTCCTGCTGCCGCTGCAGGCTGGAAGCACGGGCTACAAGAGGTCAGCCCAGAGCATCTGCTCATGTATTTTTGATCGCAGGTCCCGGTGAGGTTTCAGCGTGCCGTGAACACAAGCTGATAAGACGGGGACTGTACTGAGTGTGTATATGTGGTTGTATGTAACTGGAGTGTTGTGTGCCTTTATCAATGACCTTCATCAGATAATGGCCTCCCTGATGATAAACCTGCTGCCCCATTCACAGTGTGTGTGTGTGTGTGTGGGGCGGGGGGTGGGGGGGGTTACATTACATAGCAATGCATGAGCTTCAGCAATCCCCTTTGTCTATTTTACATTCCACTGCACTGCTCTTTATCAATTATTCACTGGCCAGACACACACACACACACACACAGGAGGAGGAGGAGGAAGGGCAGGGTTGTACTGTATGTGTCTGCAAACTGATGTGCTGTCTTGCAGTGACATTCACCCTTGTGTACTCTGACCTTCTTTGTCTTTGTGGTAGGTGATGAGGGATTTCCGTATATGTGTTCTGTGTCTGTCTGCAGTATCAGTGAAACGCATGTTAGTGAATGTGCTCCACCTCTCCTGTTGCCGTCTTTACAACGTACGCAGACAACATGCTGCTTCTCAGCACACTGTTGTACATGTGACAGTGTTGAATGACATATACATGTGTGTGTGTGTGTGTGTATGTGTGCACATGTGCCTTTTACATTTTGTTCTTTTTGTTTTAATTTCCCCCCCTTTTTCTCCCCAATTGTATCCGGCTAATTAACTGACTCTTCCGAGCCGTGCCGGTCGCTGCTCCACCCTCTCTGCTGATCTGGGGAGGGCTGCAGACTACCACATGCGTCCTCCAATACATGTGGAGAAGAAAAGAAGTGGTCGCCAGCCACTTCTTTTCACCTGACAGTGAGGAGTTTTACCAGGGGGATGTAGTGCGTGGGAGGATCACGCTATTCCCCCCCAGTTCCCCCTCCCCCCGGACAGGCGCCCCAACCGTCCAGAGGAGGCGCTAGTGCAGCGACCAGGACACATACCCACATCCGGCTTCCCACCCGCAGACACGGCCAATTGTGTCTGTAGGGACGCTTGACCAAGCTGGAGGCAACACGGGGATTCGAACCAGCGATCCTCATGTTGGTAGGCAACTGCCTTTTCCATTTGTGATCTGAAAACTTCTCAGAGACTAACTCATTACAGCAAGTTTCTGTGGCAATAAAACAGTCTTACAGTAGTGAAGTTCTTACAGAAGAGTTTAGAGAGACTACGGTCTATTTCACAATATATGCAGATGAGTATCTACTACTACTACTACCACTTCTTTCGGCTGCTCCCATTAGGGGGCGCCACAGGGGATCATCTGTTTCCATCTCTTCCTGTCCTCTGCATCTTCCTGTGTCACGCCAGCCACCTGCATGTCCTCTCTCACCACATCCATAAACCTCTTCTGTGGCCTTCCTCTTTTCTAGATATGCAGATATATGCAGATGAGTGTAAAGGTTGATATTGCTTGCCCAGATACAGTGGAAATAAGAAGTATATGCACCCCTGTTAAAATGGCAGGTTTTTGTGACGGAAAAAAAAAACAAAGGACAAATCATGTCAGAACTTTTTCCACCTTTAATGTCAAATTGCAGCCTATAAAATTCAAGTGAAAAACAAACAAACCTTTTGGGGGGGGGGGACCCTTTACAATAACCTGGTCGCACAAGTGTACACACCCCTAAACTAATACTTTGCTGCACCTTTTGATTTTATTACAGCACTTTTTTACGTCACAAAAAGCTGCCATTTTAACAGAGGTGTGTATACTTCTTATATCCAGTGTATCCTCAAACGTCTAGGGTTTTTAATGTGTGTATCAGTAAGTGTGTCTGGGAAGACCCTTGTGCAACTGTAAGAAATGTGGAAAAGGCAGCTTTGTTATAAGTGCAAATGCCTATATTTCTATATTTGTCCAAAAAAAAAAAAATCTGTGTACACCAAGTAGAAGCTTTAGCATGACTTTCTTTTTGCGCCATGGTCCATCATGCATCCATCCCAAATGCTTTTGCAAAGCTACTGGCCAAAATCCCTACCTTCTTCCCCTGCATATTTGGATGCGCAGTTTTCATTATGTATCTGTCCTTTATATTTTCATGCTATAGTAGTTGAGATAGTGAATTTCCAAAAAGATGCATTTATTGTTCATTAATACTGCATTGGTATTGCAGTACTAGTTGTTGTTGTGGAAACCCTCCATTATGGATCTGTCCTGAGTCAATACTTCATTAGTACTGCAGTAGTGGCATTGTAGAAGTTGTTCAATCATGCTCTAGTATTATATACGCTGTTGAGCCAAAACATTATGACCAGTCACAGGTGAACCAAATAACGTTGATCATCTCCAAACAAGGTCACATGTCAAGGACTGGGTAGATTAGATGGTAAGTGAACAATCAGTTCATGTAGTCAACGTGTGTTGGATGCAGGGGAAGTGGGCAGGAGTAAAGATGTGGCCAGACGACTGGGTCAGAGCATCTCTGAACCGGCAAGGCTTGTGGGGTGCTCCCAGTCAGCAGTGGCAAGTACCTACCGACAGTGGTCCAAGGAGGGACAAACCACAAACCGGCGACAGGGTGTCGGGTACCCAAGGCTCATCGATGTGCAAGGGCAACAAAGGCTATCCCATCTGATCTGAACTGACAGAAGGTCTACTGTGGCACAAGTCACAAAATTTGAATGATGATTACGGGAGGAATGTGTCACAACACACAGTGCATCACACTCTGCTGAGTATAGAGCTGCATAGCCGCAGACCGGTCAGAGTGCCCATGATGACCCTTGTCCACTGTTGAAAGTGCCTACAATCGGAATGCAAGTCAGAACTGGACGTTCTGGTTTGGATGAGTATGCTGAATCGGTCACTTGCTGTGTTAGATTTTGTGTGGATAACTATCCCAGTACGGACTATTCGCGCCTACCCCAACCAGTAGCCCTGGATTAACAGCAACATTTGCCTGAGGATGAGGGAGCTTTTAAATCGGGGGACAAGGGATGCTACAAAATATCCAGATATGACTGAAGGAGAGCCATCAATGCTGCTGAAATATAGGGACAAAAGGGAAAATGACTACAGTGGCTGTGACTCTAGGTGCATGTGGCGGGGGCTGCAGGTGATTACGGACTATAACTCTAAACCCCATTGTGGCTATTAACACCTCTGCCTCTTGTGGGCTCCCAGTCTGGGAAAAAAACACTAGACGGGGACAAACTAGTGCTGTAGAATTCAAATACACTTTAATAATTAAACACTGGGGCTGAGGTTCTCCCTAGTTGGGGTCCTTCTTTATGGTGGGCTGGGAGACTTAATGGGTCACTTTGGAAAACAGGAGAGGAATTGAGACACGAGGGAAACAAGGTACCAAGTGGTCTTTGCCATTCATCTGTTGTCTGTGTCCGTCTCTCACTCCACCATCTGGTTGCCGGTAGAGCTGTCCCGATACAACTTTTTCACTTCTGATACCGATACCACAGCTTTGGCTATCTGCTGATACTGATATCAATTCGATATTTTGTTTTACTCTTGTACTACTACTACTGCTACTACTACTTCTACTACGTTCAGCTTCTCCTGTTAGGGCTCACCTCAGCGGATCATTTGTTTTCATCTCTTCCTGTCCTCTGCATCTTCCTCTGTCATGCCAGCCACCTGTATGTACACATAATAATAATAATAATAAAATAAAATAAAACACTTAACTTATGATAGCCAATTACCCACCTAAGCTGAAAGTAGTAGTAGGAGTAGTAGATCTATAACATGTAACATTCCTGTTACCCTTGACCCATTACAGTTTGGCTACTCTTCAACAGATCTGTAGATGATGCTATCTCACTTGCTCTGCATACTGCTTTAGTACATTTTGAAAAGAAAAATACATATGTCAGAATATTGTTTGTAGCTGTTTTTAATACAGTTGGACCATCCAAACTGGTGTTGAAACTCAAAGAGTTGCCTCGATCAAGACCTCTATCTGTAACTGGCTATTTGATTTCCTGACAGGTAGGCTCCAGACTGTGAGAATAGGTAAAACATACTCATTTACATTAGTTCTTAGGACCAGCGTCCCTCAGGGTTGCTGTCTCAGTCCCCTTTTGTAGTCTTTACACATGAATCTGTTGCCAACTATGACAAAAACAGAATGATTAAATTCACAGACGACACTACAGTGAGTGAACTGAGCAACAGTCATGAGAGGGTCTATAAGAGGGAAGCGGAAGATTAAGCCATATGGTGCCATGATAACAGCCTCTCTCTAAATGTCAATAAGACAAAAGAAATCATTGACTTTAGAAAGATCATAGGAAATCTCATTCCTATTTCCACTGTTGCATAAGGACCGAACCAACGATCGATTGCATATGCAAATTGCCGTGACCATTAACTAGAGTTGCACTGGTCATGTGTAGTATTCAGAGGAGTGGGGAATAATGGCAATCACAGCATTGTAAGATTGTGACAGATGTACTCTTGGAGGGATAGTGATGCTCTGGGCTATGTTCTGCTGGGAAATGCTAGGTCCAGTCACTTATGTGGATGTCAATTTGACACGCACCACCTAGCTAAATATCATTGCAGACCAGGTACACCCCTTCATGGCAATGGTATTTCCTGATGGCAGTGACCTCTTTCAGCAGGATAATGTACCCTGCCACACCGCACACATTGTTCGGGAATGTGTTCAGGAACATCAAGTGTTGCCCGGGCCTCCAAATTCTCCAGCTCTCAATCCAATTGAGTATCTGTGGGATGTGCTGGATCAACAAGTCCGATCCATGGTGGCTCCATCTCGCAACTTACAGGACTTAAAAGGATCTGCTGCTAATGCTTTGCTGCCAGATACTACAGGACACCTTCAGGGTCATGTACAGTCCATGCCTCGGTGGCTCAGTGCTGTTTGGTGGCACACTGAGGACCAACAGCAAATTAGAAAGGTGCCAGGTGGTCATAATGTTTTGGCTCATCAGTGTATACTCATTACATTTTATACATCTTCTGGATCGCCACCTTGCCGTGGTAGAGAAGCTTGCATGTACCAATGATCCCAAGAGCTATGTTGTCTGGAGCTTGGCTCCTGGTAGGGTCACCCAAGATGGATTGGTCAAGGGGAGGTTCCAGACGAAGCGCAATCCAACAAAGACCTCAACAGCAGAACTGGCGGAAGATGTCTGCAGGTCACAACGGCAGTGAACGCAGATGAAGGCTGCAACAGAGGGTGGTCCCCAATCGTCTTGCTTATCCATGCCATTGGACTCTGGCCACTCCCTGCCAAGGACTGTGTGGTGGCTACAGGTGCATCAGCCACTGTCACAATCAGGCATCCTCCCATTATGAGGCTTCAGGATCAGCTTCTATACCCACCTGAGGACCCAGAGGGAGGATCGTCATACTTGACCCCGAGTGACCGCCTATGATGATGACATTATATAGCCATTAGAAAGGTCCCTCATCATGTGTCTATACTGCCTCAATCTAGAATTAGTGCTGTTAGGATTGGTTATTGTTAGTTTGCCTCATTTGGCAATAGCACTCCTATGCCCATACTTACCACTTTACGGTAGATACAACTTGTCTTACACAATGTAAGCTATAAAGGGATTTAACTTGTCAAATTTTCACAATTTTAGGTTTATGTATATAATATTCTAGAGTTAAGAGGACAGTGTAACAATGTCACAATTCACTCTAGGCTCCTCATAGTCTTACAGTGAACTTACAATTCAACTGTTTCTTACAATGACATTTCAGGTAAAATTTTATTTAAGACAACTTCAACCATTCCTAAACTGTGGTAGTATCATCACCGAAGTAAATGCTGAGGCACCGTTTTTACATTAAAAGAGCATGAAACATTTGATCACATGTGCTTGAAATTAAAGCCAACAGTAAAGAAATAGTTTTGCCATGTGTGCTCAACATCTGTTGGTATTAAAATCTGTTTTGAAGCCAATTACAAAAGTAAGTAACTTTTGTATTTGGCTTACTTTTGTATTTGTCACACATTAAAAGCTGTACATGTAAACGAGAAACAGAAAAAGCACTGGCTATGTTTTATTCAGTGAAGCAAATATATTTACAAAAGTTAAATTTTTTTGTTTTCTGAGACAAATATGCAAATGCAGTTATCAACATGGCAATGCTGGCACACATGTCAGTACATTGTTGCATCACAGTTGTGTTAGGGGCAGTGCCTGCACCAAAATGAAAATTTCAACTGCTAGACAGCAGCAAAATAGGATTTTCAGCCTCCTGCAGACTACCACATGCCTCCTCTGATACATGTGGAGTCACCAGGACAGGATGTTGTGTTGCTGTAAAGCCCACTCTCAGGGGATGTCCGGGTAGCGTAGTGGTCTCTTCCGTTGCCTACCACCACAGGGATTGCCAGTTCGAATCCTCGTTACCTCCAACTTGATCGGGCATCCCTACAGACACAGTTGGCCATGTCTGTGAGTGGGAAGCCGGTTGTGGGTATGTGTCCTGGTTGCTGCACTGGCGCCCCTTCTGGTCAGTCGGGGCGCCTGTTCAGGGGGGAGGGGGAACTGAGGGGAATAACGTGATCCTCCCACATGATATGTCCCCCTGGTGAAACTCCTCACTGTCAGGTGAAAAGAAGCAGCTGGTGACTCCGCATGTATTGGAGGAGGCATGTGGTGGTCTGCAGCCCTCCCCGGATCAGAGAGGGGGTGGCGCAGCGACCGGAATGGCTCGGAAGAGTGGGGTAATTGGCCAGGTATAACTGGGGAGAAAAAAACCCCCGTGTGTGTGTGTGTGTGTGTGTGTGGAGGGGGGGTGTCTCGATGTTTTTTCAACAAAGGTGTAAAAGGTGTTGCTTAAATCCAGAAAATTACCCTGTGCAGCTTAACATTGTATGATTTTAACATTATATATAGAGTTAGTGAGCTTCAGCATTTGTACAGTATCGTACAGTCTTTATATAATTTTAAAATCTTAAACATTTGAAACTTGGCTTAGTTGTCAGTTGGATGCTGAGAAAGCTTTTGATTGTATCGAGTGGTGCTATTTGTTTTCTGCTCTTGACGTATTTGGTCTGGGGGAGGGGTTTATCAGCTGGGTGAAGCTTATGTATAAATAACCTGTTAACTGCTGTTCTGACAAATGGCAAAAAGTCCTCATACTTCTGCCTGGGTCGAGGATCAAGACAGGGCTGCCTCATGTCTCCTTTATTATTCGCAATTGCTATCAAACCTCTGGCGGAAGCTATTAGATGCTTCTCCTCTATCTCAGGTGTTTCGGTTGGGAACAGGAACCATAAAATGTCATTGTATGTGGACGATATCCTGCTATGTCTTACTAACCCAGATGTATCCATGCCTGCAGTCTTGAACCTAATAAGTAATTTTAGCAAGTTTTCAGGCTTCAAAATTAATTTCACAAAGTCAGAGGCACTCCCCTGGGTGGTCTTAGAGATCTACCTCCCCCTTATCCTGTCCATTTAAGTGGTCACCTAAGGGCTTCACTTACTTGGAGATATATATAACTCCTTCACTACAACAGCTGTAAGGTGCTAACTTTGGACCCCTGTTAAAATGTATACATGAAGACCTGGAGAGATGGTTTTCCTTACCGCTTTCGATGTTGGGACGGATATCATTACTTAAAATGAACATTCTTCCGAGGTTTCGCTACTTCTTTCAGATGATCCCAATTCTATTTAAAATTAAAGTGATTAAGGAGATAAATAGGCAATTTAACACCTTTATTTGGAACAAGAAGAGGCCTCATATAAGGATAGCTAGACTGATGAGGCCGCAGGACACGGGGGGGGGGGGGGGCTTGTCTTTCCCTAACATCAGGCTTTACCAGCTGGCCTCCCAGTTGCATTATATTGCTGAATGAATAAAGAATGATTCAGAATCTATATGGCTAGATCTAGAATCATTACCAATCAATACGTCATTGGTGGGTCTTCTGCTCGCTCTTGAATGGAAAAAAAAGTATCTCTGGGAATAATATCATTCTAAACTCAACATTACAAGCTTGGGTAGCAATTAGAAAATTGGAAGGACGAAAGAATGCTATTCTCCCTTTCTCCACTATGAGGTAACATTTACTTTTCCCCTGGAGTTACAGATGCTGGCTTTGAGCTATGGCAACATAAAGGGATCATCACTATAGGTCATTTATATGAGAAAGATATAATGTTTTCATTTTTACAATTACGCCACAAATATTACTCACCCCAAAGTGATTTTTTTTTAGATATCTATAGATGTGTAATTTCTTGCACAGCAGAAGGGACACTGGGTTTAATTGCCAGCCTTCCCCGATGGAAAAGATACTCTTGGACCACCACAAAAGAGGTATTTTAGGGTGCAGATACAGGGTACTTAATCAATATGATAGAAGTAATCCGATATCCAAACTCCATGAATGGAATAATGCCCTGAACCTTAATATTGTTGAAGTCACTTGGAAAGAGATATGGGGATGAGCAAAGGACATTTCTGTTTGTAATAGAATTAAAGAATCTCAGTTTAGATTATTACACCGCTTACAGATAACTCCGCAGCTTAGACATAAAATGGACTAGAACAAGTCTGAGCTGTGTATAAAGTGTTATACAGAGGTGGGGAGTTATATCCACTGTGCCTGGACATATATGATGAATATTGTAGTTAAACTTAACATAGTCTTTGGTGTTCAACTTGGAAAAGGTCCTCTGTGTCTAATTTTTGGTCTGCCTAGCAAACTGGATAAAAGCTCCTACTCCAAAAGGCATGTATGTGTTCTTTCTTTCTGTGCCAGGAAGAACATCTTGTTGAAATGGATAGATCACACGTCTTCTACAATAGCAGGCTGGCATAATATATGTGAGCGTATACCTATGGAATACTTGACTTACAGAGCTAAGTGTAAGGTAAATGTATTTTATAAGATATGCTCCCCTATTCCAAACTACACAGGACCAAGGTTGGCAGCTGTTGTACTAAAGGGTTTAACGGGTATTAAATGGTATTAAATGTCTCTCGAGACATTTAATACCATGGATTGATGTGTATATGAATTTTTCACTTTGCATTTTGTACTCTGATGCAAAAGATGTCCTCTTTTTTTTCTCCTTTTACTGTTGCTGTTGTTCTAAATTCAAATGGTAATTGAATGCTGATATGTAGGGGTGGTAGTGTCCACCCCCCCTCCACTTTTTTTGGTTTGCTTCCTTTACCTTGGATTAAGTGGCCTCTTCTCTTTTGTTTGTTTGTTGGTGTGTTTTTTTTACATGTATGTTCTAAAAGAAAAAGTAAATAAAGATACTGTTTAAAAAAAAACTCAAAACATTTTAACCTTTCCAGCAAAGCAAGCACACAGATATTCCTTGGAAACAGTCTTTCTAATGTCTTTCCTCGGTCATGCATAAAGCTGTATCTTGTGAGCTGTTACTCCCCTTTCACTGTGTAGAAGGTGTGGAACTAAAACTTTTTGTATTCTGGCCTACAAAACAGATGTTATTGCTCCACTTTTGTTCTATGCTCTTTTTTTTATTGGTATGTGTGGGTTTTTTCTTTGCTTTTGGGTTTGTTAGGTTTGTTATGTGCTTGAAGAAAGCATCACTGGTGAGACAGGATGTCACAGTGAATGAGTAATGTAGTAGACACACAGACCAGAATACTGCCAGACACACAAATAGAGCCACATAGACACATTATCATGTTGTGCGTATGTCTATAAAGTGCCCCGGCCCAGCACGGACCACATCTTGTGTTCCTGTGACTGCTTGTGGGCCACAGCATTCATGTGTCCTACTTCTAATCTCTGTGTATCACTCTGGCCTAGCTAACCTCGCAACGTAACTATCGGTCACCACATGGTACATGGTCAGACTTTCACGCACCTCTTTGTCTTGAGCCAGCTCTGATGCTTCATGGATGGATTTGCAACACTGCTGGTAGTGAAAGGAGGTGAAAGAGTCGATGTTCCTTCCGTTAATATCTCAGGTCGAGCATGAAGTGAAACAACGTGAGCACAAGTCTGGCTAGCCATGCTCTGGCTAATGCTAACAAGGTGTGAAGAAAGCTGGATGATGTGGATATGTGAAAGATGATGTGGCTATTGATAGCTGTGTTTAACATTAACTTCTTTTTGCTACAGCCATACACTAGCTCAGTGGTGTCCAACCCTGCTCCTGGAGAGCTACCATCCTGCCAGTTTTCACTCCAACCCTAATTTAACACACATGTTTCTACAAATCACCTACTGACCAAGACCTTGGTTAATTGAATCAGATGTGTTAAATCAGGGTTGGAGTGAAAACCAGCAGCATGGTAGCTCTCCAGGAGCAGCGTTGGAACACCACTGCACTAGTTATTAAGAGTGTAACGATACAGTCAGCTTGAGCTGGTTCGATGGACGATTCAGGGTTCACGTTTCAATACATCGTGCACATTTGGAGAACAAAACTGTCCATTTCCCACTGGTGGTTGACGGTGTGTGCAGTGATGGTTGTGTACCCATGGGTAGCACGAGAGGCTGTCTAGTTATCGTGACTCTCTCAGCCTTCTGGAGTGCTTCTTTAACCTTGACCGTCGCATCCTTATGGCAGGAACGTCAGATTTGCTGAAATGTACATGGGACAGAATGTGATATTTGGGCTCCAGCATGTTGACAAGTTTTCAAAATCCTTCGTCCTCAACTATTGAAAAGTGTGTCATGTCTTTGGCAATAAAAATGCCGATGCTTTATCGCTTTCGCCTGCTGACTTGATGCCAGAAGTGGGGCAGCAAATGACTTAAGAGTTGTTTGGCCTTTTGCTAATCTATCAGGTGGGGTCTGTAGCTTGTCCTTATGATGGCGTTGTAGATAGTGGAGCATGTTAGGGGTGTTAGCCGTTGTGTTAGCCATAGTGTACCGGCAGAGCTTGCAAATAGCATTTGTTCGGTCCACAATCTTGTTACCATTTTCTTGCCTCCATGCTGGAAAACCAAAATTATGCCATACAACTGACTTAAAGTTTGACGGAGCATCCTCTATTTCCATCTCCTCCGTTTCCTTGCCAACATCGATCACTGCAGCCAGTGAACGTCAGGGTCAACAACAGGTCAGTCAAGCAAAACAGAGATTATGCCTATAGTGCCCTCTTGCAATGATATCTGTTATTATGATATCTACATCTTCTGGGAATCAGTTTCATTGACTTGACATTGTGATCAGTTTTTCAGCTTCACAGTGCATATCGTCATATGTTGGAATGGTGGAAAATCGTGCCACGGTGCATCGTTACACCCCGACTAGCTCTGCCTGTATGCAAACTGTGATGGAGCCAATAAGGAAAGCCCTCTGGAAATGGTGGTTTCAGTTGAATGTTTAATGTACACACTATTGGCCAAAGCATTTTCCTCCTCAAGTATTTTTTCCATGAACAGCAATGGGAATGCAGTCGTTGAATAACTAATGATGTAGATCAATATTTATGCTGCCATTCTGGACAGTCCCATGATGTAGCTACACTTGTCAATAATAATAATAATAATGTAGCTACACTCGTCAGTAGCAATAATTGACAAGACCGCCATCGGTGCTGTGCCCTCACAGGGTACCGATGGAAACTGTTGAATCTGCTGTGGCGACCTCTGGGAAACGGGGAACAAGCCGAAAGAAGAAGATGATAATAATGATAATAATGTAGATACACTTGTCAATAATGATAATAATAATAATGTAGATACACTTGTCAACAATAATAATATAGCTACACTTCTTAATAATAATGTAGATACACTTGTCAATAATAATAATAATAATAATAATGTAGATACACTTGTCAATAATAATAATATAGCTACACTTGTCAATAATAATGTAGATACACTTGTCAATAATAATAATGTAGATGCACTTGTCAATAATGATAATTATAATAATAATAATAATGTAGCTACATTTGTCAATAATAATTAATAATAATAATAATAATAATAATAATCCTGTAGCTACACTTGTCCAGAAGTAACAGCAGCAGGTGTGGGCTGGTGAGTGGATGGAGGTCTTCAGAGGTGTGGTTAAAACAACAGTGTCAGTGTGTTATTATGTGTTGTGTTGACTTAAGCTTGGGATGGCAGGTGTGTTTCTCCAGGGCTCATCCAGTATTTCTGAGCTGTTCCACTTTTGTGGAGGTAGTGTTTAAACAGGCTAATGAGCTTTTGCCTCCTTCTAACTCGGCTAATTGAAACACACCTAATCACACTGTGCTTCTTGTTGCATTTCACGTGTAAAAGAAGAATAAAATAAAATATACATTTCCACAGTTGCATGGAAACAAAGCCTTTCTTCACATCTGTAGTCACAGCTGAGCTCATGCCTTCAGTCTCATCTCATCAGAGTGTGTGTGTGTGTGTGTGTGTGTGTGTGTGGACAGACAGGAAAGAGGCAACATCAAAATGGAGGATACAGCCTTTGAACTGTCAGATTTTCTAGTAATTTATTCCTGTTTCTCTCCATTTCTGTTCCTTGTGTTCCCTCCATCTTTCCATCTCTGCCTCTCTTCCTATTTTCTTTCCCGTGACTTCCCACGTTTCAGCCCCCCCCCCTCCTTTATCTTCTCCTGGATGTGTTGTTTCCATCCTTCCACCTCGTAACCGTGATGTCTGTCCACACATCCTGCTCCTTATCCTCTCACCCCTCTTTCTCCGCCCCCCCCCACACACCACCACACTCATTCATAACCGCCGTCACCATCAGCGAAACAATAATAACTCTGTTACTTTTTTTAAGCAACAGTTTTTCCTTCTGTATGTTCATAACTGATCCCAGCAAGATGAAGAGCATCAAACTCACGATGACCCGCGTAAATCTGTGGATCATTTTTGGCCAAGCATGTGTGTAGTATCTTCGTTGTACCAGCCCTGCCGTTCACCGCAGCATGTGAGAGCCTGGGCGGTGTGGCACGCTACAGTAATCTGTGTCATCGTTTGTCGTCGGTCCTCAACACAATCTTCCACCGCCTTCACAGCCGAACTGCAGCTTCTAGCCCCTAGTGAGTGTTACTGCACAAAGTGGGTCACCACTCACATCATGTGGTTTTCAGGCACACACGCACACACACACACACACACACGCACACACACACACACACACAGTGTGAGCTTAGAGGGAGATTCTGACCTAATGCTTTCTGATGCTAGGCTCTGCTTCTGTCCTGTCCTTCCTGTGTTTTCTTCTCTGTGGAGCTGCTGGACTGCAGTCAGGGGAAACTCAATCCCTCGTTAAGTAATTAACCCTGTGAAGGACGTGTGGCAGCTGCACACAGGCAGCCACCAGGGCAGCACATCCTACGCTCTTACTTCTGACTCCACTGCACTAGTTTGTTTGTTTTTCTTTCGGGGAGGAAGCTTTCAGTTGTTACTTTCTCACCGCTTTACTTCCCAGTTGTGACTCGGCACTGGGTCCTCCGGCCTGCTGCCTGGTTGCTGCAGTTGTGTCCCTTCCTTGATCTAGATTCTAAATCCACAGTATCCACAATTTCACTTGTTGTTGTTCTTCTCAATATTAAGTAGAAGCAACACATTCTTGGTGGGTGGGACACTACACAGTTTGGCTCACAAGGTCTCATGAGGAGCCCAGATGTCAGACATCGTAACATACTTTGAGGCTTGCCTAGAACACATGCAGCGTGTGCTTTCTCGTCTTTAGCACTTAAGGTGCTAGTTTTTACACCGTCTCTGTAGTGAAGGCACACATGTGCCTCCTAAAGGCTGTTACTATTCTCATCCCATGTGGCCATGTGTGTTACATGATTTCCCGTAACACTGGATAGCAGCACATTGTGTTTCTGGATTTAAATGCTGTGTGTGTTGATTAAGGATCTTTTTTAAACACTTGGCACAGTAATTCTGTCACTGAGTGTTAGAAATGGTGCTGTGTTGTGTTTGAGAGGCTGTCCTGTTGAGTTGTGTTGTGCTGCTTACTCGGCCCGTTTCAATGGAAAGTCATGTGGATGACTGAAGAATCCAGCATTAGAAGTGTTACATCACTGTAGATGGTGTAGATCATCTTGAGCAGATGGTAGATTATTTTGAGATGTCTGTTGCCAAGCAGTCAAACAATAAAGAAGAAGTCTGAGTTGTTGTCTGTGTTGATAGGGAGGTGTTTTGGCTGAGTCGTCAGCTGCGACAGAAACATCTTCTGAATCCAATAGAATGCAGCCCGAGGAGGCAGTTCGTTTAAACATGTTGTAGGTAGAAATGCGATGTATAGAATTTGTAGCGCCCCCTTTGGCTCAAATAAGCAAGACGCACAGAGTTTCAAACAGGTGTCGTCGTATTTATTTTCTTCTTCTTTACATTGAGCACAGCGAAAACTACAGAGGGATAAACGAAGTAAATGCAATACTTGTCTGTAGTTTCACAACTCACACATAAGTCATATGTGAAACCAGTTGACAATGCAATACCATCAGAATCCGAATCAGAATACTTTATTCATCCCTGAGGGGAAATTGGTTTCTACTGCAGACACTCACGCTCTAAAAACTAACAAGATACAAGATAAGAAAATACATAACAAGCTTCTGAAATATGCTTCTATAAACTTTCATGACAAGTGTGAAACATAATAAAAAGGAAATGCACCACATGTGACGTCTTTCAAATTAAATATATTAAATTTATGTTCACAGTCGGAAGAAATCCACTGCTTTTAAGCTAGCCAACATTTACTGTTACTCATATGAACAAATTGAATAGTGAAATTCTCTTTTTCCTTGCATGAACATAAATCACACCTCTAATAGTAATGCATACAGTCAATGTTTACATACCTCATTCTGCTTACCAAGGGCGCTAGTTTGAGTTTCTGACATCAGCCCTATCTGCTAGCATTCTTTCTAGCTTGTTCTGTGCTTCCTAGTTTGTAGCTCTTAAGAGCTACCAGATGCAAATGATGCAAAAGCACCAAAGTAAATGACAAAATAAACTAGTCTCTGACAGCATACAAACATATGAATGGGCTACGTTACCAGTTTAGTTTCATACTTTTAACCGTACCTTCGACGATGTCTAAATGACCGTGCACCAGGAGAAGAAAGCATGAGTCCCCAAAAATAAAGACGACGAGGGAAGTCTGCAAAATAAATTTTGGAACAATCCAGTGGGAGGAACTGTAGCACTACATCATCTGGCATTATAGCCCATTTAAACAGTTACTGCATAAAACCTCCTACAGACTGCGATTTTATCAGAGCTATATGTTTATTGCAAGCCACACTGTGCGATATGGATCTAATACACTAGGGTACAACATGAAGTTTGATGTATGTAAACTGTACGATGATAACTACTGAACGCAGGCTACAATGCAAGTCCATAAACATGTCATCAGTGTGCGTGCTGCATCAGTGTCATCTACGCTGCTGGTAGAGCAACATGACGCCAAGCAGGAATCGAATCCTTTCGATAGTCGCTGCATTCATGGGTTTGGAAAAAAATCCACAGAAGAGGAGGAGGAGGAGAATGTGGACCCGGTCGTGGCTGGGGAAAAGAGGACATTTGGGTCACAGATGCTAACATTGTGTTTGTTTGTGTTTAGTGCCAGCAAAGATTCTGTGTTGTGTTGATCAGTGCGTCATTTCGTGCCGCATTTCCATTGGTTGTTAGTAGACGTAGGTCGTAGCAGCAGTCACATTGTGAAATAGTCATCCTACATTTCTGACACTGTCAAACTTTTGTCTCAGGTTATCTTCAGTCACAAGACTGTAATAACGGCCGTCTTTGAACCTGTCTCAAGAGTTCGACGTAGGACCACTGTTTTGGAGCCACGACCAAAGATATTGCCACGTTTAGTCATCTTTCGTCTGAGATTGCCCAAATTCGCACAGTGTATACCGGCCTTAAGGCAGTAGCCAAGTAATTTAGCAGTAATTTACAGAATTAGATGTAGAACTACAGGTGAAGAAAATGGAAGAAAGTACCAAAGTGCGTTTGCATGAGATTGAAGTACATGCTGTTTCTTCATCTAACCCTAGTTCTGATGTGAGAAGACACATCTGTTTGGTTCCTCAGTTTCAAAGTAATATAGATGAATACTTCATTGTGGTTGAAGAAGTTTTGATGCTGTTGTTGCAGTGTGTTCTTACAGGTAAAGCTCAGGAGGCCTTTGTGTCACTATCTAATGAGGACAGCCAAAATTATGAACAGGTGAAGGCCTACAAAGCATACAAGTTGGTACCTGAGGCTTATCGACAAAAATCTAGACATCTTAGAAAGGAGAACCAAATTTATGTTGAATTTGCTCAATAAAATTTTACTTTTTGAACGTTGTTGCGGTGCACATGGGGTAAATACTTTGGGGGAGGTGAGGGCCTAAATCGTTATGGAGGAATTGAAAAATTGTTTTCCAAAATGTGTTACTATGTACATAAATGAATAGTGGGAGACTTGACACAGGCTATGATTCTTACCGATTAATATTGTAGGGAATTCGGGGGGCAACCGCAGGAACTGCCGCAGGTGGGACGCAAACCCGCACCGCGGGCGACATCGCTAACTGCTCGACTAAAGGGTCCGACCCGTTAACGTGTCTACTTATCCATGCACGTTACGCTACCCCCCTCCTTCGGGAAGCGCGTCCGCGTGCATCCCACTTCTGACACCAATGTAGGGGGGGCAACCACAGGAACCGCCACAGCTGGGATTCGAACCCGTACCTCCCATACCGTGGGTGACATCGCTAACCGCTCGACTAAAGGGTCCGACCCATTAGCCAAGGGCTAACATGTGTACTTATCCGCCACCCACAAGACTTTGGAGTCAAACCTTGAACCTATCTGTCACTACTACCGCACACCTCACCACTGTCACACTGCCCTCATACATATCCTGCACCACTCCTACATACTTCTCTGCCACTCCCAACTTCCTTGTACAATACCACACCTCCTCTCTCGGCACCCTGTCGTATGCTTTCTCTACATCCACAAAGACACAATGTAACTCCTTCTGGCCTTCTCTATACTTTTCCATCAACATTCTCAAAGCAATCATCACATCTGTGGTGCTCTTTCATGGCATGAAACCATACTGCTCGCTGATCATCACCTCTCCTCCTCTTAACCTAGCTTCTATTACTCTTTTCCATATCTTCTTGCTGTGGCTGATCAACTTAGACCTCTGTAGTTGTTACAGTTCTGCACATCACCCTTGTTCTTGAAAATCGGTACCAGTATGCTTCTTCTCTACTCCTCAGGCATCCTCTCACTTTCCAGGATTGTGTTAAACAATCTAGTTAAAAATCCCACTGCCATCTCTCCTAAACACCTCCATGCCTCCACAGGTATGTCATCAGGACCAACTGCCTTTCCACTCTTCATCATCTTCATAGCTGCCCTCACTTCATCCTTGCTTATGCGCCACACTTTCTGATTAACTATCCCCACATCAGCCAACCTTCTTTCTCTAATTTTCTTCATTCATCATCCCCTCAAAGTACTCCTTCCACCCTCCTCACTTGTCAGCACATTTCCATGTCTATCCATCACCCTAACCTGCTGCACATCCTTCCCAGCTCGCTCCCTCTGTCTAGCCAATCAGTACAAGTCCTTTTCTTCTTCCTTAGTGTCTAACCTCTCATACAACTCACATACGCCTTTTCCTTTGCTTTTGCCATCTCTCGTAGCTTTATGCCACATCTCCTTGTACCACTGCCTACTTTTCCTCATCTCTCTGACTATCCTACTTTGTCTTTGCTAACCTCTTCCTCTGTATACTTTGCTGTACTTCCTCATTCCACCACCAAGTCTTTGTCTTCCTTCCTCTGTCCAGATGACACACTGGTTACCTTCCTAGCACCCACTCTCACCATTTCTGCAGTGGTTGTCCAGCCATTTGGCAACTTTTCACTGCCACCCAGTGCCTGTCTTAACTCATCCCTGAACTCTACACGACAGTCTTGTTCAACTTCCACCATTTGATCCTTGGCTCTGCCTCCACTCACTTCCTCTTCTTGATGTCCAAAGTCATCCTACAGACCATTATCCGATGCTGCCTAGCTATGTTCTCCCCTATTACCACCTTGAAGTTTCCAGTCTTTCAGATTGCACCTCCTACATAAATATAGTCCACCTGTGTGCATCTTCCTCCATTCTTATACATCACCTCATGTTTCCCCCTCTGCTTGAAATACTTATTCACCACAGCCATTTCCATCCTTTTTGCAAAATCCACAGCCATCTGTCCTTCCACATTTATCTTCTTGACACCATACCTACCCATCACCTCCGTTCCCTTCACCAACATGTCCATTGAAGTCCAGTCCAGTTACCACTCTCTCCTCCTTGGGTGCACTCTCCACCACGTCATCAAACTCACTCCAGAATTTTTATTTCACTTACATCTCACACCCAGCTTGCGGGGCATATGCACTGATAACATTCATCATCACACCTTCGATTTACAGCTTCATACTCATCACTCTGTCTGACACTCTCTTCACCTCCAGCACACTCTTGACATACTCTCCCTCAGAATTACCCCGATCCCATTTCTCCTCCCATTCTCGTCATGGTAGAAGAGTTTGAACCCATCTTCGATAATCCTGGCCTTACTCCCTTTCCACTTCGTGTCTTGCACACACAGTATACCTACCTTTTTTCTCTCCCGTCATATCAGCCAGCTCTCTCCCTTTACCAGTCATAGTACCAACATTCAACATTCCAACTCTTCACCTCAACACTCCTACCCTTCCTCCTCTCCCGCTGCCTCTGGACATGCATTCCCCCTCTCCTTCTCCTTCGCCCAGCAGTAGCATAGTTTCCATCAGCACTCTGTTGGCCAACAGTAGTGGTGGCGGTCATTGGTAACCTTGGGCTCGACCTATCCGGTATGGAAAACTGATTTATGTTCCACGTATTTGATTTGGCAAAGATTTTTTGCTGCATGACTTTCCTGACGTAACCCTCAACATTTATCCAGACTTAAGACCGGCACTAAGAATGCACTGACTTGTGCATCCTCAGTGGCTGGGTTCTTCAAAGCAAAGGTGACTAACATAAATATTGTACTTAAACAGTTTCAAGTGTAATCATGTCATATTTGGTCATTTATTGAGCAGCCCATTCTCTGTCTGTTTCTTTTTGGTTAAAATGAAGACCATGATCCACCAGGGGCTGGTATTGGCACAAAAGTAGGCCCATCTCAACTAGGAAGTTGTGATTCTGATTTTTAACTCGAGCTGTGTTTTTTGTAAATAATCTTGCAATAGGTGTTTGCACTTTAAATAAACTTGCTGGCCAGCTGATCAAACATGGCTTCTTACTTTGAAATACAGTATGGGAAAGAAATATTGGCTCCTGGACTGCGGGAAATTCTTAAAAATACCCATTCCTGCTTTGAATAGGCAGATCATGCAGTTCTTGTTGGCTTGCAACGTTGTGTGCTTATCTTGGAATATGTGCTATTCAAACTGAGGAGTGTAAGGCTGTATACAGTTTCCCGAGCTCCAGCTCATTTGTGTTTGTTTGTTTGTTTTTTTCATTCTCTGAATGAATTTCCCTTTTTCCTTCTTGATAGCGTAATGCCTACTTTTTTTCTTTAGGGCACAGTAGAAAGTGTGTGAGGGAATAGTAGCATGGAAGCCTCAGGGGATGGAAGAGGGAAATGAGCCGACCACCCTCAGTGGTGTAACTTGTAGAGACCGTGTGTTATGGTTGTTTTTAGGAACAGTAACGGTTGCTATTTTGACCAGAGTAAATTAAGCAGAGGCATTGTAGTGAAACACATGATGCATACATAAAAGGTAAACACACAAACACACACACACACACAGTACAACTCAAATGATTCAAACTGCAAACATGTTTAACTGTAAGCTTTCTCTGTGGAGATGTGCCTGCTCACACCTTGATGGCTGAAACAGCTGGCGGACCTCAGCTTCTGTTTCTACTTGATGCTGCTGTTACTGTCGTTTCACCATCTACAAAAGGGATGCCTCCTGTGCTGTTTTTATTTACTTTTTAAGTAAACTAGGTGTTTATTGTTCGTTTCAGTTTCATTCAGACAGATGGGAGGCAGGATGCATGGGGCTGGTCTGCAGCAGAGATGTAAAAGTGGATGTAAACAGATGTAGAAGTGGATGTACACAGGACAGTGCACGTCATCTGCAGCAGAAATGTAAAAATGGATGTAAACTGATGTAGAAGTGGATGTAAACAGATGTAAAAGTGGATGTAAACTGATGTAGAAATGGATGTAAACAGATGTAAAAGTGGATGTAAACAGATGTAGAAATGGATGTAAACAGATGTAGAAGTGGATGTAAACAGGTGTAAAAGTGGATGTAAACAGTGGATGTAAACAGATGTAGAAGTGGATGTAAACAGATGTAAAAGTGGATGTAAACGGATATAGAAGTGGATGTAAACAGGACAGTGCAGGTCATGGTCCTCGCTGAGTGAGCTGATAGGAGGTTCTGTGATGTTCTCTTGTTTGACATAACACTACAATGAAACAGCAGGTAATATACAAATAGAATACTAGCAAGGCTGTTGTTTTTATTTCTCTGCTGCTGGTTTTGTATGAGGTGGGTTGACCTGGGCCAGCACATATGGTGTCTCTATAAAGAGGATAATGTGGTTCCTGCTAGAATGCAGATCATTGTCTTTTGCCATGTGTAATCCTACATCTTTCGACTTTCTTTGTTCTGCACAACCATCAACCATAAGTATGTTTCCCTTGTTGTGTACCTCACTAGTTAGATATTCAGATGAAGGGCTGGGCTGGATTCAGGGTGAGAAGTCGGTCAGTTGTGTTTCCTTTGGGCACAGCTGTGGGTAATGTGTGGGTGGTGTGTCAGTTGTGTCACATTCTTCTACTATTTTGCAAGCCACATTGGTTTTTGGAATAGAAAAGCCTACAAGTCGTGTGGTTATCTGCCAGAACAGACCATAAGGACAGACCATCAGAACAGACCATAAGGGAGACAGACATCACATAACATATAACCAAGGCTCAGCGTTTTCGGTTTTTATTTTTCAAAGCCATCCAGCATGCTGAATTTCGCCACAAGGGGACACTGTTACATAAGCTCACACGAACAGGAACAACTTTTGAATCCGTGGAAGCATAAAATCCGAGTGAAAATCAGTTTAAAAATCTGGGTGTTTTTCGGTGAAAATCGGTAAAAACTGAAAATGCTGAGCCTTCCATATAACATAGTAACATAACAGACATCACAGACAAAGTCTCCATTGACATTTGACTGGCAGCTCAAACATTTTTCACCCTCGTTGTGTATTTATTTGGTGGTGGTTCTACATGTATTGAAGCCGTGTGCTCCTTGTCTTGTCTGTGCAGACTTTCAAGCCTCTGGTGGGGAAGGGCCTGTTGTCTTCAGCAACACCAGTGGAGTTCCTGTTAGACAGACAACTGGACTTCCTGTCTGACCACTCAGCCTACCAGCCATACCAGGTAACACACACACACACACATTTAAAATCCTTGCCCTGTGTGTTACAGCAGCAAGTGTAGGTGCACTT
>NC_079227.1:39239007-39326507 GCF_029633865.1 Lampris incognitus
TAGCTATATTAATACTGTAACATTATTCAATTCCGTGTAAGGGCAGGCACGTGTGTTCCACCTACATGCGGATTCACGTGGCGTGCATACCGTCATGTTCAGTAGCGCCAAGATGCCTAAAGAGACCCCCCGAATTGTGCGCTTTGCTTACACAGATTTTACAACAAATTCCAGCAAGATCACTGCTAGATGTTCGATATGTAAACGAACTATTGAGGAGAAGACCGGGACAACCTCAAACTTCAACAGACATCTGTCAAGGATGCACCCAGAAAAGTAAGTGATATGCAGTCCGTTGATGATATGGTTGGTGATCAGTTACCGTTAGCTAGCTAGCTATCTAGCTACGGTAACATAGCCTCTGAGGTGACTCAACCACTGGTCCAAGATGTTGGGTCATGTCGTGTGGCGGGTATACCATATCACTAGAACCGTTGGGTTGGGTGGTGCGGCGGGTATACCACGTCACTAGAACCGTTGGGTTGGGTGGTGTGGCGGGTATATCATATCACTAGAACCAAGTGAGACTGTATAGGTAAGTTCATTAACGTTACTGTTAGCATGCTAATGCAGCATTGCACAGAAAAGTCACAGTACGGTTCGCTTTCGGTACGAGCGTGCCATCCATCTCACTAATGATGAGTTGGTAAGTAACACGCAGCGTCTTCGTATTATAGGGAGATTAAAACTGATTTTTCTTATTTATCATTTAGCCAATTACCAAGTAGCATACACTTAACAGAAAAAAACACACCACTCTGAACTACCGTGTCAGCATTAATCTTAACTAGCAATAACAAATCCGCACATGGCAGGTCTCCGCCATGAATATCCTCCACGTGCGGAGAAGGAAGGAGTCTAGCCTATATGCATCCACAAATAATGCTGATAAAATGTGCACAACTTTACAATGCAAATAAGAATAATTGTAGGCTATTACTCGCTAAATGGACTAATTGAAGAAAGCTAATGTGGATGCCGCCACTGGTTTTCTTGAGAGCTGGAGACGGTACGAGATTTGACGGATGTGGCATTTCCCCCCCCCCCCCCGATGTACCGGAAACTACCGAACCGTATGGTGATTGGTGACACCGCATAGGCTACTGTAAATATGGGGATATTTTTCTTTGCATATATGCAGCATTGGCTGTGCCAAATTCTAAAAATAGACACGCGCGACGTAGCTTTTGAACAGTACTATGAACTGGCTCTGTCTTCTAACAAAGTCACACCCTCCCTGACCCATACAGAATAAACATACAGACTCACGGAGGATAGAGAGTTAAAGCTCAGCTAGGTAGCATGTAACATACTTAAATCAATAATTAAATGACTGGGTTTTGCTAATTAATCCCTGTCCTGTTAGTCTCATAAATTATGTATCTTTTCTCATACTTTTCATTTATCCAGCTAGCTTACATTAGTTAATCTACTAATATGGTAATGTTAGTTATATAGATAACTAAATATGTAACTTAACTGGTTATGGTTCAAACAACTATGTGTATAATGTGTAACATTTGTATTGCATATTGTTATAGCTATAACGTTACACATTTTTTGCTGTGAGAAAGATTACTTGAAACAGTTTGGCATTAGCAAGCTAAAGTGTGTATCCTATCTTCCCCTAGGTTCCAAGAATACCGTGCCTCCACTGCTTCAGTGTGATGCCAGCTGCTTCAGGTTAGAAGACTATCACATCATTTTTAAATGATGGACAGCAAAGGATGTACGACCTCAAACATCCACGTCAGAAGGCTATAAGTGATGCCCTTGTAAAAGATCTAATCATTAAGTGCTGCTTGCCACTCTCCATCGTTGACAACGAGGACTTCAAGCACTTGCTGCATATCCTGGACCCTCAGTACCGGCCCATAGCAAGATCCATAATTTCCTCTGTGACCATTCCAGGAATGGTGGAAGTCAAGAAAGAACAGATAAAGAGCCAGCTGGCAGAAGCATCGAGTGTTGCTGTTACCACAGACATTTGGAGTGATCGAAATATGCGGTCATTCCTTGGAGTGACAGCACACACAGTGGCAATGGATAACAAAAAACAGGAACTCAGCCTTCAGTCATATCTTCTTTCCTGCAAAAGAGTGCATGGGAAACACTCAGGAGAGAAGATTGCAATGATGTTTGAATGCTGTGCTGAAGAATACCTGATTAAGGACAAGATCAACTTTGTCATAACTGACAATGCATCCAACATGAGAAAAGCTTTCCAGGCCAGCTTTCCCCTAGAGGATCCTTGTGATGCTGAAGCTCATGATCCCAGCACATTTGAGGAGGATGATGAAATATGGCAAGACCTGATGCCAGAAGATCAACAGACAGTCAATGACACTTTGGCTGAGAACTGTAAGATGCAGAGACTATCATGCTTCACACATTCACTGCAGTTGGTCATAAAAGATGGTCTGAAAGACAACAGTGGGCTGTCAAGCACCCTAGCAAAGCTATCCCGTGCAGCCAACCTCCTCCACAGTGGCACCTCGTTTAAAGACTGCTTTGAAGCGTGTTTTGGTGATGCAACAATTCCAACAGCGAATGCCACACGATGAAATTCCACTCTGAAGCAGGTGAAGGCTTATGTGCATTTAGACATGCAAAAGCTGTCCAGTGTGTTGGAATCAGAGGGGCACAAAAGCCTTATCTTATCCCCGCCAGAGTATGCTCAGCTTAAAGAACTGATAGAAGTTCTTGATCTGTTCTTAGAGGCAACCAACATAACTCAGGGTGAGACTACTGTCACCGTCAGTGTGATTGTGCCCTGTGTCCTCACTCTGCGCTGTCACCTGCAGGAAATAAGAGGAAAAGCCAGATACTGTGGGCCTCTGGTGAGAGCTCTGGAGAGCTCCTTGAAAACAAGGTTTGCAGAGGTTTTCAGTGCAGTCAAGATACCAGGATGTGAGCCGGCTGAAGGAAGAGGCCCTACCAAATTTCCTTTCACCAATGCCTACTTCATAGCATCTGTGTTGGACCCAGCATTTGGCTTCCAGTGGCTAGAACATGATGTGCAGCTGGACAGTGACGTCAAAGAAGTGCTGAAGACTGAGATCAAAGGTGAGAAATGTTTTGATTAATGTTAGTTAAGTGATTAACTATTTGATTGTTGGGATGTTTATATCATTGAAGGTGTTACAATAAAGCACATAGGCGTGTCATTTGTCATGTAGGCCTAGTCAATAACATATTTGTAATGAGTCCCCCATGCCCCCTCTCATTTCAGAGTATATAAAGGCAGAGGGTGACAAGCAAGCGGTATCAACAGCAGATGCAGCGGAAGCAACAGGACCAGGGGAAGGTGAACTTTCAGAGTCTCCTCCTGAGAAGCAGTTGAGAATGTTCTCCCACTATAGGAGGACTCCCTCCTCCACCGAGAAGAAGCCGTCTGGCCAGGCTCAGTTGACTGCATACCTCGACTTGATCGCCGAGCAGGACTCTGACTCAGTCCCGTGCCTCAGGTTTTGGCAGCAAAACAAATCCAAATTCCCTACCCTCTCTATCAGATTGCCACACAGGTATTCTCTATCCCTGCCTCCAGTGCGCCCATTGAAAGGGTATTTAGTCATGGAGGCATTTTGATGAGGCCTCACCGTGCAAGGTTGAGTAGTTCCATGCTGTCAGATCTTATGTTTTTGAAATGCAATGTGTATGCTTAAAACTAGTGCCACCAGGCTTTTGTTCCTAACTATTCCTGAGAGACAATGTCTTTTGACTAGTTTTTATGAATGTATTGTATGCTGTGGAACTTACTTCTGTATACTGTTTCCACCATTTGCTAATATCATGCTATTCACAGCTATCAATGTGTTTTGAAGCACATCCAGTGTTCAGAATGTCAAAGAAATTCAGACTGTTCTAAAAATGTGTGTGTGCGCGCATGCTTGCGCGTGCATGTGTGCGAGTGTGTGGGTGTGCATTTGTTTGGCTATCGTGTCACAAAGTAAATAAACTCCCTTTGAAATGGTGACAGCTGTGTCATTTTTGTTTAATGTACACCTTTTTTATTTGTATGTCAGATCTTTGACTGTGCCCGAGTGGATCAATGGAGCCATCTTGGAACTCGACTCAGACTCAACCTTGATGACTCGGACTCGGACTAGGGTAATAGGGACTCGACTCGGACTCAGGTAATGGGGACTCGACTCGGACTCGACTCGACTTTTCTTTGGTGACTCGGACTTGGACTCGAACACTGGGGACTCGAGACTCGACTCGGACTCGAGGTTTAGTGACTCGACTACAACACTGGTGTCTAGATATGAGATGTGAAATGTGTGTCTAGATATGGGATGTGAAATGTGTGTCTAGATATGAGATGTGAAATGTGTGTCTAGATATGAGATGTGAAATGTGTGTCTAGATATGAGATGTGATATGTGTGTCTAGATATGAGATGTGAAATGTGTGTCTAGATATGAGATGTGAAATGTGTGTCTAGATATGAGATGTGAAATGTGTGTCTAGATATGAGATGTGAAATGTGTGTCTAGATATGAGATGTGAAATGTGTGTCTAGATATGAGATGTGAAATGTGTGTCTAGATATGGGATGTGAAGTTCATTTAACCAGTCTACATATGCTCACGTTTACAGAGAGGTTTAAGGTGCCAGCTGTTCCCCTGCCTTGTTGGTAAAATCAGCATTAGGCTTTATTAACATGTGATTTAATTGTTCTGTAAAGATCCTGAAAGTATCAGTGTAAAAGGGGGAGATGTAGTGAGCAGGTTTTGATATGTAATGAGCGCGCATGCGCGAGTGTTGGGACTTGAAGACATGCCTAGTAAAAGGTCAACGTTATGCCTTGGTCTCCGGTCCATTCATGACTAATATCAGTACTATAAAGTACAAGACAACATGCACCCCCAAACAAACTCTGGGGACCGTCCTTGATGAGTCCCGCTGGCAGCCAGAAGACACCAGGGTCTTTCTTGTGGCATTCCATCCAGCCCAGCAGCACCGTCAGGGACTCCTGCTCAGCAAATTTGTTCCCCCTAATTTGTGAATAGTTGTACATTTTAAGACTGTCGCTTAATTATTAATTATAATAAAAGAAACAATTCCGTCCTTTGTTGCCCGTGAAATGTTTGTTAACCCTTTTATAAATGGTTGTACTTTAGTTGTAAATAGTAAAAAGAATAGATAACACATATAACAAAGTAACAATATTTTAATTTATAAAACATCTAACGTTTTGCACAATAAACTTATTCATAACAATTAATACCCACACAAAGAACAACAACCAATCAACGCCTGTCTCTCATTCTGGCTCCAGTAAACAGTTGCTGGTTGTCTTCACGGAGTGGGATGAACTGCTCAGTTTGTTCCTTGCTGCCTTAAACAAGCTGACATGTAAAGCATGTTGTGTGTTATGTCACCAGACACAAGGCTTCTTATGGACTACATTCATCATAATTAAAACGTTTAACTACACTTAACGGTTTTACAGTCTGGAAATAAGGCAGGACTCACAACTTAACCTGACATTAGTTCATCTTGGTGCATTGATGTAGATAATATGAAGTATCAATAGTCTATAAAGTGTCCCGATCATCTTAGATATGAGTCCAGCTTGTAAAGTGGAACATGGGAAAGTGAAGCGTTATAAGGCTTTAGTTCAAAGCTGAAACTGAGGCCTCACATCGAGCCGTCGGCTAGCATGCTAGGTGGCTACATGGAAGCAATACTAACCTCACGTATCTTAACAGACATTTTGAGCTTTTAAGCTCCCCTGAAGTTTAACATATCTGCCGTTAGATGTTCAAATGAGTAGAAACCCAGTACTTACATTTATAAGGGAAATCTTGCTCGGTGCTTTGAACAGACATTCGTCCGCCGCCCATTATTTATTTATCTTTATTTGTTGTTGGTGAGGAGAAGGGGCGGAGCAGCGGCGCGCAAAGCATCTTGGGATATGGAAGTCCGCGAAGGATAGTATTTTTTTTTTATTGAACAAAACATATAAACAAGAAAATATTACATCACAATAGGACTAAAAGTAGTTACAAAAATATAAATTGTTTCAAAATTAAAATTTACATATCCATAAAAAAAGAAAAGAAAAGACAAAATAAAAAAGCTCGAGATACAGGATTTAAGTTAAATTATATTCTTCACATAGTCTTCTTGTTTTGCTGGCTTTAGGATTCATACATTCTTTTAAAGATTCTAAATAGGATGAAATAAGTGCTTTGAATACACTAATGTTTGGACGCTGGTGTGCAAATTTGGTACAATGAATATGAAATTTAGCAAATATTAATAGAAGTTTGATAATATACATTGTTTTCTGAACTTATTTCCTCATTTTGTGACAGACCAAATAAAACATGTTGGATGTCCAGTTTACAAGAAGAGTCAATTTTGTTATTTATGAGATTATTTAGATCAATCCAAAAAACATGAGAGTAGGTACAATCCCAAAATAAATGACATATGGTTTCATCCACATTGCCACAAAAGGAACAGAGGGTGTCAATATGAATCTTGTATTTTACAAGAAGGTCCGCGAAGGATAGTAGCGGTGCATACATAGACATATAAAGAGTAGACGCCGCATTGGCTGTTGGGGCGCGAGAAATACGGCCGCCATCTTGGACCGGTCATCCTACGAGTTGCCTAGCAGCAGAATACACGACACGACTGAGAAAGATGGCAGAACACTGTTCAGCATATTCCTGCTCCAATCGACGGACCGTGGAAAACAGGGCTCGGGGGATTACTTTTCACAAGTAAGATTGAATATACGGTGGCATCACATAGCAAAACTCACCTCTCTTGACCTGCAGAGAGGGAGCACGAGAAAGAAACTCTGCAGAACAGGTCTCTTTCAAGGGTTTTAGGGGTTTCATGTCAAACTTTAATTAGCAACTTTTATTCTTTCCCCGACATTGTTATGATACATTGTTTATATATTTATCTCTCTTTAAAACATATATGTATATCTGTATTTATTTTTTATTATTACATCATACTATTGGATATAATTACGATATTATTACAGGATTATACCCCTTTATTATACACATACACACACTGTATACTTCCTACCCTCACATGTAAATATTTTGTGTTGTTGTCAGTATTTACGTTTGTCCATTGTGTGTAATGTACTGGTCACCTATGTAAGCAACTTTGTACATGTGTAAATATGGTTTGGGGCGGGGATTTATATATATTTTCATTTTCTCTGATATATAACATATATTGTTGTTATATATACTGTAGATATATAATGTGTTCATATATTGTTTATATATTTATATAGCCTAATCATATATTGTTTCTTCAACTTAATAAAATAGCTGACTTTACTGCCACTGTCTGCTTCTGCCTCTCTATCATATTTTACCTTGTGTGTCTGTGTGTGTATGTATATGTAGCACACTTGATAAGAATGACACTTACAAGGGCTGGTGTTTTTGTTGTTTTACTCCATCTGTCAAATAGACATTACAGAGGACACGTTTTCAGAGCACGGCTCACTATACGAACGGCAACACTCATCTGACGACTCTACCCGAATGTCCCAGAGTGCACCGCGGGAGCCAGCACTACGTCACACAGGCTAGAAGCAATTAACCTGCAGTGCCCTCCTGTGGCGAGAACCGGCTATCACAACAACACAGCAGACAATTCTCCTCTTTACTAGTAGTGAGTGGTCAATGAAGGTAAGTATATAAAATAAAAAATAGATGGGGGGCTACTAAATCCCAAGTACCCCACACTCTCCCCTCAAAAAGATAATGGCGTCCCGACATAACAAATCTACCAGTCCACATTGCATAACTTTTCATTGAAAAGATAGGTTATTACTAAGCAGGAGTCAATCTGGATACTGTACTGTAATCAGTCATAACATATAACACACATCTCCTATTAATGGTATATGTTTGCAGTAAATAATGTGCACTTGAATCCACTGCTTCGTCCGTCTTGAGGCCGGGGAGCTATAGTATCTGACTAAAAGCAAATAACTTTGTAATAGTAATATCCCTGGTGGTAACAGGGGTGTTCTAAAACACCAATGCTACAGTAACTCTATGTCTGGTGATCACAGGACAACTAAAATAACATAGCTATAACAATTGTAACATGTCAAAAGTTTTTTTTTTTGGTTTTTTTTTTAAAATTTTTTTTTTTTTTCATTTATTTATTTATACTAACTTGTCTGATTTGCTTATCTACCAGACACACTAGGCTGCCCTAGTCTGTGATAAGTAAACACTGGTGTAAGTTTTCTATTTCTCAAAGGATATGCTTTTTCTCTGGCAGGCTGCACAGCTTCCCCTGGAGGAGGCTGCAAGGCATCTTCTGGTGGAGGCTGCAAGGCATCTTCCGGGCTCTTGTCGTCATCGGGCTCATCCTCTTCTTCAGCTCCAGATGTCTCGCCATTCTCTGACACTGTCCCATTATCCTCTATTGTTGCAGGCTGCTCCGCAAAATCCTCTTCATCTTGACCGTCTCTTTCCTCCGGATAGAACTCCAAGGCGTCTGGGCTCAGCTGACTCTGGATCCGCTCACTGGCTCTGACTGTTGGTCGTCCCACGATGCATCTCCAGTTATCCTCATCATCTGAGTCACTGTCCTGTTCCTGGTTCCACTGCATTTGTCTGTCTGTCTTCTTTCTCTCCCGTCTAGGTTTCACAGGTAAGTCCTCTTCTCTTGGTTCCACCGGCAGGAAGTCGCATGGCAGAAGAAGGTTCCTATGCATGATTCTGGTTCGTCCTTTTCCATTCTCCGGCTTCAGCTCATACACAGGGCTGTCGGCGTGCTTCCTCTGTGTTACTACATGCACCTGGTCCTCCCAGAATGGTCTTAATTTCCCCGGTCCTCCTTTCTCGTTCAGGTTGCGGATGAGAACCCTGCATCCGGGATACAGCTCTGTCCCGTGGGCCTTTTTGTCGTATAGTGTTTTGTTTCTGGCCCCCTCCTTCCGTGCTGTCTCTGATGCTAGGCGATAGGCGTCATTCATGCGGGCCTTCCACTTCTCTGCATATTCTTGATGGGATAGTGCCTGGTCCTTTGCTCTAAGGCCAAACATCAGGTCAATGGGAAGTCTTGGATTTCTGCCGAACAACAGATAGTAAGGTGCAAATCCGGTCGCTTCATTTCGGGTGCAGTTGTATGCATGTATCACCTTTGGGAGTGACGCTTTCCAATCCGTTTTCGCAACCGCTGGCAGGTTTCTCAGCATCGCCAGAACCGTTCTGTTGAAACGCTCGACCTGACCATTTCCTTGCGGGTGATACGGTGTTGTGTGAGAACCCCTGACTCCACTGTACTCCTGCAGCTTGGCGAAGAGCTTATTGTCAAACTCCTTCCCTTGGTCATGGTGCAGCGTCGCCGGGAAACCAAATCTCAGCACAAAGTCCCCGAATACCTTCTCTGCGGCGGTCTTGGCAGCTTTGTTTCTGCATGCATAGGCTTGAACAAAACGGGTAAAGTGGTCCATAACCACCAGTATATACTCGTACCCTCCCTTACACTTCTCTAAGTGTAAGAAGTCAATGGAGACCCTCTCAAATGGGTGTGTGGTCACGATGTTGGTGAGAGGGGCTCTGGTTGGTTTGTTGGGGCGCTTGGTCTTCAGGCAGCTACACACCTGTGTGATGTAATGTTCCACATCTTTCTGCATGTGAGGCCAATAGAAACGGTCCCTCAACAGGTGCAACACCCTCTCCACGCCTAGATGGCCCAGGTCTCTGTGCAGTTCTTTATACACCAGCTCATGGAACTTTTTCGGCAGGACTAGCTGAGTTCGGGTAGCTGTTTTCCGGCGCAGGATGCCATCATCATCAAGGCACAGCCGATGCTTCTCTCTCATGAGTGTCGCAACACCCCTGCTCGCACACTGTGTTTTTCCCCGAGGCCACTGATTGGAGGTTATGTACTTCAGCACCTCACCAATGACAGCATCCTCCCTCTGGGCGTCTCTCACCGTCTGACTGGGTATCTCTGCCACAGGTGATGTATGTTCCTTCTCAAACTCGGCTAGTGCTGTGGCTATGGTTACCGGACACATCCAAGGCTCAGCTCTCTCCAGCTGTACTGACAGCGCCTGGGTCACACTGTTCATGACCTCGGGGTGTACTTCTTGTGAACAGGTCTGCATGTACTGCTCCATCGGGATGCGTGAGAGGCCATCTGCGTCCCCATTGGCTCGTCCAGGCCGGTACTTGATAGAGAACTGGAAATCGGCTAACTCTGCTACCCACCTGTGGCTGGTCGCATTCAGTTTGGCTGTCGTGAGCACATAGGTGAGGGGATTATTGTCTGTGTAGACAGTGAATGATGGAGCGTGGTAGAGGTAATCTCTAAATCTCTCACATATGGCCCATTTCATCGCGAGGAACTCCAACTTCCCTGAGTGGAGATGGTAGTTCTTCTCAGGAGTTGTCAGTGTCCTAGACCCGTACGCGATGACTGCCAGCCCACCCTGTGACTGTCTTTGATACAATACTGCCCCGAGGCCCTCTCGTGACGCGTCGCAGTGAAGGATAAAGGGCTGTTCAAAGTCTGGGTAGCCCAACACTGGTGGCTGGATGAGGAATTCAATCAACTGACAGAGGACCTGTTGGTGTTCAGCTGTCCACTTAACTGGGTGGGAGGAGGGCAGATGGTCTCGGGAGCCCTTCCTCCCCTTGTCCTTTCTCTTTTGTTTGAGCTTCCCCGCTGCTGTCTTCTCTGGGGTGAGGAGGTCATAGAGAGGCCTTGCGATTCGGGAGAAGTTAGGTATGTGGGGCCGGTAATACGAGATGAATCCCAGCATCTTCCTGAGCTCTCCGATGGTCGTAGGTTCTCTCTCCTTCAGTGCCTGGACCGGGGCCACATCAGCGGGGTCCATTGTGTATCCATCCTTGGTCACAAGCCTTCCCAGGAACCTTACTTGGTTTTTGAAGAGTTCACATTTTCTTGCCGTCAGCTTGATTCCATGGCTTCTGTAGTGGTGCAGTACTCTTCTCAGGTGCTGGAGGTGTTCGTCGAATGTGGTTGAGTGGACCAGGTTGTCATCTAAATACGGCTGACAAATGTCGTCCCTCAGCCCAATCAAACATTCCTCCATGGACCTCTGGAACTCTGCTGGTGCTGAGGACAGTCCGAAGGGAATTCTCACCCATTCATATAATCCCCACGGGGTGATGAATGCAGTCAGTGGGCGGCTGGACTCCTCAAGAAACCCCTGGTGATATGCCTTCCCCTGATCCAAGACAGAAAACCAGGCACTCCCCTTCAGGCTGTCGAGCATATCCTGGATGCGTGGTATTGGATGGCGGTCTGGGATGGACCTCTTGTTCAACTCACGGTAGTCACAGCAGAGGCGGAGGCTCCCATCCTTTTTCCGCACACACACGATTGGGCTTGAGTAGGGTGATTTTGACTTAGTTATCCAGCCTCTGTTCAGTAAATCCTCGAGGTATTCCTTCACTTCTTTATGAAGAGGCTTTGGGACTGATGTGTATGTCCGCTTCACCGGTGTGGTGTCACTCAGGCGGATCTTGAGCTGGAGTGATGGAATAGTCCCCACATCATGGTCATCACGTGCGAACACACTACTCTCCTCCCGCAGTAGCTCTCTCACCTGCAGTTGTTGTTCAGGTGTCAGGTGGTTCAGAGGGACAGGCGGGTCCCATAGATCTTCCTCCTGGTGTTCCGTCTTGACATCACCTGGCCCTTTCAGCTTTGTTGTGTCTCTAATCAAAGGTCTTCATTCTGTACCTGTTGTGGAGGTCCCTGGGATGACTGGGTTCACTGTACTAGTCCCATCCACATCCAACGGCTTCATGGCGGCAGGGTAGATGGCTTTAGTTCTTTGGGTCTGCCCCAGGGGAGTCCGTGGCGGCAGTGTGATGTCATGAGCTGTGACGTTAGTCACTGGGACAGCGATGCGTGACCAGGTTCCCTTCTGTAAACATACAATGTTTTCATCCACCTTCAGGCCCTCTGGCCACTTTGGGTTCACATTAGGCTCAAAGAGGACGTTCTGGTCTGCTTGGAGGGGCCCTGCTCTAACACCACACTTAACAGTCTTTGTCTGGCCCGCCGGAATAGTCATGCTTTCTCGGCCCACTTTAACCATCCCCTCACCTTCCATATAATCTCGGCTCTTTATCAGCTTCACGAGAACTTCAGCCTTCTTGTAGTCAACCGCGAACGCAATGCTTAGTGCCTTTGTGATTACACTTGATGGATGTCCAGCTCCAGACTCTAACAGGTGTTCAATTACATTGTAACCGATGATCGGTTCTTCTGCGGTGCCCTGGTGTGTGGTTACTAGTATTGGCACAGTGAGTTCCATTGGTGGGGTCTGAGTGGTGCTATTCGGTGCTAACTGGACAGTCACTTCCACCCATCCAGAGAAAGGAATGGTTGTCTGGTTTGCTGCTTTACCAGTAAGGGTGCCAGGGCCAAGGATCTCTTCTGTGCTTCTCACCTTGGTGTGTGGGAGATGTTTTCTCCTCCATTCTTCACTGATTAGGCAGACCTGCGACCCGATATCCCACAATGCCTGTGTGGCTACACCATCAATGTAACAGTTTATCATGTATTTCTTTCCAATTAGGTTCAGCAGCTGTGACTGGCGTTTTGAGGAGATATGACTCACTGTGGGTGCTTGCTGTTCCCGCCCTGCCTCGTCTCGCTGTCGGGCAGACACTCTGGCTTCTAGTAGCTGAATACTGTCGTCGATGAGCTTGCTGGTGACAGTACAGCTAGATGTGTCTACCTGCTCCGATTTTTCAGGCCTCTGAGCTCTACACCCTCTTGAAAGATGGCCACTCTGTCCGCATTTGAAACAGTGGTTGCACTGGTCGCCCCTTTCACTGTCTTGACAGGCTTTGCATCCGCGCTTCCTCACAGGCTGCTGCTGACGAGAAGGTCTTTGGCCAGAGGAGTGGTTCATGGCTTTTCTCATCTGTTCCATTTCTCCTTTCAGCTGTTGGATTATCTCGTAGAACGCAGACTCCTTTTGGTTCCCTGCCTGTGTCTTAAGGGCTTTCACACTCGCGGATGTTGATGGCGACGACTCCTGACCCCCGACCACTGCAGCTTCCGCTCCTAGATACTGATGTGCCTCAGCTCGCACTTCCCGCACTCTGGTTTCCTTACTGTGGGAGCTCTTCTTGAATTTCCGCTGTCTCTCTGACTCGAAACTTGCGGCCTCTATCATCTTAACAATGAGAACATCATCAGTAGTTGCTTGATCATCGAGATAGCTCTTGAGCTGATATTTTACCTGGTCATTCACTAGCCCAGTTCCCACAGCTCTTAGGAACTTCTTCTGTATCAGTTCAGGGCTGTATTGTTCATCAGAGCCAGGCTCTCTCGCTGCTGCTAAGAGTCTCTCTTTACATGCTATGGCTCGGAACAGGAAGTTCTGTGGTGACTCCTGACTGTCCTGTGTGATGTTGATTAGTCGGTGATATAGGTCCACAGAGCTATCCTCTTTGAAATGGCCTTTCAGAATGGTCCTCAGCTGAGGGAGGGTGAGTTCGGTTTTGATCTCTAACAAGTCACGGAGAGTCAGCCCAGGGCTGATGGCTCGGATTACAGCCTCTATTATCTCCAACTCGCTGTGGCCTTTTCTCACCCCCATATCAATCTGATGCGTAAGATTTATATAAGACAACTTGTCTATCTGCCCCCGTTCTCCTATTTGGCCATTTATCTTAAAGTATCTGCGTATGGTCACTTCAGGGGGTTGGATTACTGACGGGATTGGGTTTGAAGGTTGACTAGGTCTACTGGGTTCTTTAAGACTTAGTTTTTCACTGAGGCGTGATATCTCTTCCTCAAGCGCTTTTGTGGATGCAGTAAAGCTGGACTGTAAGGCCTGATATTGTTCATGTAAGCTTGCCAATTCAGCAGCATCCTTGTTAGTACTGTCTGCACCTGCACCAGTATGTGACTCCGCCCCTCTCTGCTTCATTTCACTAGAGAGGTCCACTAGTCTGGACAGAAACTGACGTGCTACCTCTTCATCCTCCTTCTCAATTGCTTCATCCACAGTTTCACTAATAAGTCTGATCAGCGCATGCCTCTTTGTCTGGTTTTCAGTGGGGACTTTAGCAATAACACACACCTCTTTTAACTGGTCCAGCCCTAACTGCAGGAGGGTCTCACTCAGCCTGTCTTGCAGTTGCTCAAGCTCCAGTTCCATTGTTGGTCACGTGTTCTCACTCCGCTCCCCACTTCTTCTCCTGACAATGGTGGCAATGGCGCTGATCCCGGGTTTCGGCACCAATATTTGTAGCACACTTGATAAGAATGACACTTACAAGGGCTGGTGTTTTTGTTGTTTTACTCCATCTGTCAAATAGACATTACAGAGGACACGTTTTCAGAGCACGGCTCACTATACGAACGGCAACACTCATCTGAAGACTCTACCCGAATGCCCCAGAGTGCACCGCGGGAGCCAGCACTACGTCACACAGGCTAGAAGCAATTAACCTGCAGTGCCCTCCTGTGGCGAGAACCGGCTATCACAACAACACAGCAGACAATTCTCCTCTTTACTAGTAGTGAGTGGTCAATGAAGGTAAGTATATAAAATAAAAAATAGATGGGGGGCTACTAAATCCCAAGTACCCCACATATATATATATATATATATATATATATATATATATATATATATATATATATATATATATATATATACACACACATATATACATATATACATACACACACATACTGTGTTTTGCTAAATACCGTATTGTTCCGAATATAAGACGACCCTGATTATAAGACGACCCCCCCTTTTTCAAGACTCATTTTTGGAAAAATACTTTTTGAAACACATTGAATAAAACAAGGTAGTCTGTTTAACAGCTTTTAAATAAAATTATGTTTTCAATATATTTTAGATGAAATTGTCACATTTAAATAGAAAAATGTAAATACATTTGTAAATGAATGACTCATGGTATTTAAATAGCATACAAATGAAAATAAACTGTAGTCTATTGAGACTATCCATCTCCTAGTGAAAAAATAACCATTTCAACATTTCAATAACTGCATTAACCATCGAAGTGGTCTAATTTTAGAACGGTCTTGAAACAAATCTGACTGAGTGAGAATGTATATTGACATTCAACAGTCTAGACCTCGAATGTAAGACGACCCCCACTTTTTCATACGTATTTCCAGGGTAAAAACCCCGTCTTATATTCAGAACAATACGGTAGCTACCTATCATACATCACATATATCATATATCAGAATATTCTATTACTGTCAAGCCAACTATGAACATTAAAATACGTCAAACCATGTGTCCTGTATCATAGCTACATGTATGACGTTTTCAGCAACAAAAAAGGCGTGGAAATCAGTTTGGTATTCAGCGAGTTATGATTGATTAACTGCGCTGACAGTTCATTGCGCCTGCCAAACACATTACACTGAGTGGAGCGGGTGAGCGGTCCAAGATGGCGGCCCCACGGCTCGTCAGCGCCAATAGGCAGCAGCGGTCGATGCGGCGTCTACTCTTTATATGTCTATGACATCAGAATCTGTAGAGCATTAGTAAGAATACGAGCAGGAGGCAATGAGATCCAGCAGGGGGCAGCACTGACAACCTGGGAGAAAACCTTCAGGTGAAAGCAACACACACTGGACTGCCACCAAAACAGCCAACGAGGAAGAAGCGTCACTTCCTGCTTCAGCTGGTTGGAACCAGAACACGCCCTGTTAAAAAAGACCAACGATAAGAAAAGTGGTGAAGAGTGAAGAGACTGAAATACAACCAAACAAGTCTGGCCCACTTCAAGTACTGATGACACCCAACTTAACTATTGTTTCTTCAACTATCTATAAGTACTAATGTGTACAGTGTACTGTACATGTGTACTGATATGTATAGTATACTGTCTATATGTATAGTGTACTGTCTATATGTACTAATATGTACAGTGTAATGTCTATAAGTACTGATATGTATAGTGTACTGTCTATGTATATGTATAGTGTACTGTCTATGTATATGTATAGTGTACTGTCTATAAGTACTGATATGTATAGTGTACTGTCTATGTATATGTATAGTGTATAGTCTATATGTACTGATATGATATAGCGTAGTGATATATAGTGTACTGTTTATATGTGTTTGTATTATAATGTAGTGATGTAGTATACTGCGTCTATGTAGTGGTATTATAGTGTACTGTGTATATGTAGTGGTATTATATTGTAGTGGTATTGTAGTGTAGTGTGTATATGTGGACTGATGTGAACCAGTGTAAACCTGGTCTGGACTGATCTAGTGTTACTGACCTCTGGCCTTCCTCTTGTAGTAGATCAGACCTGCCAAAGACAAAATCAAGCCCAGAAGCAGACCTGACGCTCCGGTGGCGATCTTGTTTCTGTCTGATTGTGGCATGGAGGGATCTGGAGAGACAGACACATGTCTCTATCTATAGACACATCTGCATGTTGACCTGTCTCTCTATGTCTTCATCACCTATCCATGGACAGAGACACACATAGATACTCACTCCAGTCCACTTTCTTAGGAGAGGGGAAACTGGCGTGTTCCACCATGCAGGTGATCTTCTCTCCAGACCTGAGATGAAATAAGTGAAGAAGAAGAAAACACAGGAAATAAACAACATATCAGCAATAAATAAGACGTGATGTGATTGGATGAGGTAAGTCTGTACTTTCCTGTCTGTCTGTACAGAAACTAGTCGAGTCTGATACTAAACATCAGCCCAGTTTAAAACACGTTATTAATACACAATAAATACTCTGTCGTCCATCTGGGATCTCACCTGTAAAGAGCCACGCATCCCACCTTAAATATACAGCTGGTGTCTACAGAGCAGACACTGAGGGGACACGTTCCACCTTAAACATACAGCTGGTGTCTACAGAGCAGACACTGAGGAGACACGTTCCACCTTAAACCATCACTTTGTGCTTTGTTTTCCAGTCATTGTGTGTGTGTGTGTGTGTGTGTGTGTGTGTGTGTGTGTGTGTGTGTGTGTGTGTGTGTGTGTGTGTGTGTGTGTGTGTGCGTGCGTGTGTGTGTGTGTGTGTGTGTGTGTGTGTGTGCGTGAGTGTGTAGTGTTAAAGTATTGTGTATGTATTTGGACCGGTCCATTTGGTACTGAGTCTAAGTGTTCTGACCTGGGCGTGTACTCCAGGTAGGAGTGGATCTGGTAGTACCAATCACCATTTGCCAGCTCATCGGTGGAAGTGACGTCAGAGGTCACCGGCTGTCCGTCTCTCAGCCAGGTGACACTGATGTATTTGGGGTAGAAGTTGTAGACACTGCACATCAGCATGGCCGGATGTCGGCCACTATGGGGCCTCACTGAAGTCAGTCTCACACTGGGCTCAGCTGGTAAAGAATAATAATAATTATTATTATTATCACCATCGTTATTATCATCATCATCATCAGGGCTTGAAATTAACTTTCTGAATCAACGTCAAATGTGTAGAGTTGCTAATCCTCAGAGTATATAATGTTTGGGGCCACATGGTGGCGCAGTGGTCAGCGCAGTCGCCTCACAGCAGAAAGGTCGTGGGTTGGAATCCCGGGGTAGTCCAACCTTGGCGGTTGTACTGATGTGTCGTAGGTTAGTTTACATTATTACGACAGCGGCCCCCAGAGGAGTTACCATAAACTGATTTACGGCAGTGCCTAGCAGCGCTGGAATAAAGCATGTTAAACGGCTCTTCTGCGGTGAGTCGCCTCAGTCCAGCCCTCCGCATTGAGGACTAGACTCTGTTATAGCCGGACCTCAAACAGGACTCATGAAAACCCGGCACGTTACTGTAACATGAGACTCATGCTAGATCTGCTGGATGATGCAGATGCAGTAAATTCTGAAGCACTTATTTTGTTCCTAGACTTCTATGAGGCCTTTGACGTGATTGAACTCACGGTTCTGTTACAGTCCGTCGAGGCGTTGGGCTTTGGGAATAACTTTGTTGGCATTGTCAATATGTTTTACAAAGATATGAATAGTTCTGTTATGATGAACTTTAACAGCTGTAAAAGAGTCCAGATGAACAGAGGGTTCCGCCAAGGCTGCCCTGTTCCTCCTCCCTTATTTATTTGAGGAGCTGAATTCTTATCAGTTAATATCGAGAATGATGGACGTTTGGAAGGAATGTCGGGTTTTGGTGGAGAGTTAAAAATCTCACAACTGGCAGACGACACCACTTTGTTTTGAAGGACAAGAAGCACGTGAGGAACTCTGTTACCTCAGGTATCCAGTGTTCCAGGGCCTCGGACCTGCGACTAAATGTGTGCACATGTGGAATGTTGTCTGTGCGTGATTGTAGCGATTGTGTAGTTGGAAACATCCGGTAAAAGAGTCCGTTAAGTATTTGGGAATATATACAACTACACATCTTACAGCTAGACAACATCTCCATTTCTCCAACAGATTAAAAAGACCAAGTCTGTCTTCAGGATTGGTCTTGGAAGGTGTTTCTCTATTTTAGGAGGAGTTCTCCTCTCCAAAGCAGAGGGCCTGTCTCGCTTTGTGGGTCCATCTGTGTCTCTATTGGTTTATGGTTCTACCGCCACAGAAGCAAATAGAACTTTCTTAAATGTCATTTGGAAGAATAAACCACACCAGCTTAAAACATGTGTCCTGTCCAGCAGTGAAGCAGAAGGAGGTCTGGAAGTTCTAGATTCCGTTGATTCTGGTAACACAACACACAAACACGCTCACACTTGTTGTGTGATGGTGAAATGTCCCATAAGTGTTGGACTGGTGTGGAGCCTCGTGACTCTGTCCCTCCTTTAACATGAGACACATGACCTGGTGCTGTCTTCATCCAGAAGATGTGATCTTCAACATCTGATTAATTGTGTTACTGTAGATGCAACATGTGTACTCACAAACAGGAGTTGTGTAAATCATTACCTAAGATCCCTGCTTGTCTCCAAGAAGTGAGTCTTTCCTTAAACCTCTCAGCCTTGAAACAACACAAGTAACGAGCTGCTGACCTACTACCACACTTGTGTCCTGACAGCCGTCTGTTACTTTACATGTGTACACGTGTACTCCTCTTCTGTTTTGTTGTGTGTCTGTTCTTTGTTTGTATTATGTTGTTACCATTTATTAGGCGTCCAAGCCCCAGGGGCTGGGGACCCCTATTGTTTCTGCTCAGATTTTTATTTTATTTTATTTTATTTTTTTATTTTTCCGTTGGTAAAAGTGGTACTGCAGCCTACACCGTAACAGATTCAACAAAACCCTTTGGAGGCCTGGTACAGAACTACACACTTACCCCACAAGCAAAACATGACACTTGTCAACCAGTTGGTGGCGCTGTTTTGAACGTAAACGCGTTTTGGCGTGTAACTCCCAAACCGTACATCGGACATGCAAAACCTTTACATGTACAGATTCACTGAGCATAGCTGAGTCACGTGGTATAGGCCACACCCATTTCTGCTGTAATTTCATTTCGCAAATTTGCGAAAATAGCCAAAACTACTTGTTCGAACTCCTCCAAGGCCGTGCGATCGATTTACACGAAACGTGGCACACATCATCTACAGTCACTCAAGGCAAAACGTTATCGAAAGAATTTTGAGCCGTTGCTCGGTTTTGATTTGACAGATCAATGAACCTTGACTGAAAAACGGTGATTTTCCATGACGGTGCCATAACTCATCAATGCATTGACATATCAACTTGAAATTTTAGACTTATATCACCTATTGTCGAAAGGTCCTAACCCATGAAGTGCGTTTCATTTGTCCAGTAGGGGGCGCTATAAATTGGAGAAGTTTATATCTCATAATAGGCTCTATGGATTTGGACGAAATTTGGGGTGCACAATCTAGGCTCATACTGAAGTTGAGACATGCAATTTATTCATAATTTAATAAGTGGGCGTGGCTTATAACAAAAATGTAAATTTCACCTGCGAAACTTCAAAAATGCCCCAAAATGTCCCCCAAATCCCCTGCACATCCTACAGAGCTGAGATGTTGTGAGCAGATCCAGTAAGTGATGCCAACACTTTGCTGCACTGCAACATATGGTCAATTCAGAAGTCCGTCACTCTATATTTTTCAAAATATGAAAAATCATAAAACATAAATATTTCTGCACAGATTCATTCAATTGCTACCAACATCGCCACAGACATTCTGGAGAATGAACATATCAAGGGGGTCAAAGGTCATTCTAATCGGTCAAAACATGCATCCACACCAATGTACAATATATGCCTGTACAGTGTACAATATACCTAATATTTTTTATTTTCACGCATATTTGAACAAACTATTCCAAAATATCTGACAGGACACGTGACACTACCAGCATGACGTGTGAATGTGTTCAGATGTTTATCAGCGACGGTTTTTGTGTTATAAGCGTTTAAAGTATAAGGGACAACATGCAGCTCTTTAGCAGCAGCTGTGCTATTGGTTCAAGGTGGCGGATCTTGTTCACAGCAACTCCGATTAACACGAAACTTGGTCCACCAATAAGTCATGACGCCCTGAGGTTCTGTGCATTATTTACTGTTAATTGGCCACTAGGTGGCGCTATGCTGCAAAATCATGAAATGCGCTAAAATTATATATCCAAACTATACTGCTCAAAAAAATAAAGGGAACACCTAAAAACACAATATAGACCTCCTATGAATGAAATATTTCAGCTGAAAATCTTTATTTATTAGACAGAGGAATGTGTTTAGAGCAAAATAACCTAAGAATGATCAATGGAAATCAAAATCATTAGCCCATTAAGGTCTGGATTCAGAATCATACTCAAAATCAAAGTGGAAAATGAGAACATAGGCTGATCCAACTTCTGTGGAAATTCCTCAAGACGATTCAAAATGAGGCTCAGTAGTGTGTGTGGCCTCCACGTGCCTGTATGCACTCCCTACAACGTCTGGGCATGCTCCTGATGAGACGACGGATGGTCTCCTGAGGGATCTCCTCCCAGACCTGGATCAGGGCATCGGTCAACTCCTGGACAGTCTGTGGTGCGACATCGCGTTGGCGGATGGTACGAGACATGATGTCCCAGAGGTGCTCGACTGGATTCAGGTCTGGGGAACGTGCAGGCCAGTCCATAGCATCAATGCCCTCGACATACAGGAACTGCTGACACACTCTGGCCACATGAGGACGAGCATTGTCATGCATGAGCAGGAACCCAGGGCCCACTGCACCAGCATATGGTCTGACAATGGGTCTGAGGATCTCATCCCGGTACCTAATGGCAGTCATGGTACCTCTGGCTAGCACGTAGAGGTCTGTGCGGCCCTCCAAGGATATGCCTCCCCAGACCATCACTGACCCACCGCCAAACCGGTCATGCTGGAGGATGTTGCAGGCAGCAGAACGTTCTCCACAGCGTCTCCAGACTCTCTCACGTCTGTCACATGTGTTCAGTGTGAACCTGCTCTCATCTGTGAAGAGCACAGGGCGCCAATTGCGAATCTGCCAACCAAGATGTTCTCTGGCAAAGGTCAATCGGGCTGCACGGTGTTGGGCTGTGAGCACAGGCCCCGATTGTGGACGTCGGGCCCTCATACCATCCTCATGCATTCTGTTTCTCACTGTTTGAGCAGAAACCTGCACATTAGTGGCCTGTTGAAGGTCGTTTTGTAGGGCTCCGGCAGTGCTCCTCCTGTTCCTCCTTGCACAAAGGACCAGATAGCGGTCCTGCTGCGGGGTTGTTGTCCTCCTGCGGCCCCCTCCACGTCTCCTGGTGTACTGGCCTGTCTCCTGGTACCTCCTCCATGCTCTGGACACTGTGCTGGGAGACACATCAAATCTTCTTGCCACAGCACGCATTGATGTGCCATCCTGGATGAGCTGCACTACCTGAGCAACTTCTGTAGGTTGCAAATACCGCCTCACGCCACCTCTAGTGGTGAGGGCACTAGCAAAATGAAAAACTAACCAAAGATCGGCCAGAAAAGATGAGGACAGGCAAATGGTCTGTGGCCACCACCTGCAAATCCATTCCTGTTATAGGGGTTGTCTTGCAAATTAGACAATTTACCAAAAGGTGAAATTGATTCACAAATCAGTGTTGCTTCCTAACTGGACAGGTTGATATCTCAAAAATGTGATTGACTTGGAGCTACATTGCATTGCTTATGTGTTCCCTTTATTTTTTTGAGCAGTGTACTTGTAGGCTGTCAGTGTGATCAAACTGAAGCTTTGCAGCTAGCAGCTATGTACTCTTGTGAGCACCCTTCAGTAAAGGACATTTTATAATGCAAACCATTATCACCCCAAGTCCACTCTACTGCCCTTTGACACGGCTACACAACGCACTACAGGAGTATAACTACACATTTCTTTCAGAATCAGCAAACAAGTCACAGAATGACCCATAGCAGCTGTAAGATAAGCCTCTGCTTCCACATCTCTGGCTCAGACACCGCCATTAGCTGCGTCTGTTAAGAACTAATCTCAGTTTCCTGATGACGCCTTCCACTGTTAGTACTCAGTACTTAACACTCAACATTGTTGACAAGTATGTACAGCCTAATACTACTCATTTCCCCACCTCATCCCTACATGTCATTATATTCTTTTAGACACATATGTTGTTTTTCTTCCAGCCCCAACCCACACGATGTTAATAACCTGTTCCGGGTTCATCAATAATCCTTTGTTGACGTCATAGATGATCAATAGTTGTGCGCTGTGTTCACAACCATCCTCATACACCATCTTGACGGACAGCTTTACGACCACCGTCGCTCTTTAAGACTGAGACTTGCATCCGTCTAATAAGCAAACAGCTCAACTAGCGAGGCTCCTACAGACAGCCAGACCCGACTTACATACATGGGGGCTTGGAGCCCGTTAATACCTGCTGGCAGCGCTGCTTTATGTCGGGGACTGTCTCACACCCTGATTGGGTTCTTCTGACGTAGTTGTGTAATGATACTGAACCTGATGTGTGTCCGTAATACTACACACCTGTTTTATGTACCATGTTCTATTGTTCAATAATACACACACACACACACACAAACACACACACACACACACACACACAGACACACAAAGACACACAGACACACACACAGACATACAGACACATGCACACACACACACAGACACACACAAACGCGCACACACACACACACGCACAAACACACACACAGAGACACACACACACAGACACACATACAGACACACACACACACACACACAGACACACGCACACAGACACAGACACACACAAAGACATACAGACACACGCACACACACACACAGACACACACACACACCGACACACACAACTCACAGACGCACGCGCGCACACAACTCACAAACGCGCGCGCACCTACACACAGATACACACAAACACACACACAGACGCACACACGGTGACAAACACAGACACGCACGCACACACACACACACGGTGACAAACACACACACAAACACACAAACGGACACGCGCGCGCGCAAACAGAAACCCGCGCACACCGACACACAACTCAGAAGTGCGAGCACACACAACTCACAAACAGGCGCGCAAACTTACATACGCGCGCACACATACACACACACACACGCACACACAAACACACACACAACCACACACACACAAACACACACACACACACACGGACACACACGCGCGCATACAAAAACGCGCGCGAAGAGACACGCGCGCACACCTACACACACAACTCGCAGACGCGCGCGCGCACACAACTCAAAATCACGCGCGCTCACTTACACACACGGATACATGCATGCATAATAATAGTACTAATAATAGTAGTAGTAATAGTAGTAGTAATAGTCATAATAATAGTACTACTAATAGTAGTAGTAACAGTAGTAGTAATAGTCATAATTATAGTACTACTAATAGTAGTAGTAACAGTAGTAGTAATAGTCATAATTATAGTACTACTAATAGTAGTAGTAACAGTAGTAGTAATAGTCATAATTATAGTACTACTAATAGTAGTAGTAACAGTAGTAGTAATAGTCATAATTATAGTACTACTAATAGTAGTAGTAACAGTAGTAGTAATAGTCATAATTATAGTACTACTAATAGTAGTAGTAACAGTAGTAGTAATAATCATAATAATAGTACTACTAATAGTAGTAGTAACAGTAGTAGTAATAGTCATAATAATAGTACTACTAATAGTAGTAGTAACAGTAGTAGTAATAGTCATAATTATAGTACTACTAATAGTAGTAGTAACAGTAGTAGTAATAGTCATAATAATAGTACTACTAATAGTAGTAGTAACAGTAGTAGTAATAGTCATAATTATAGTACTACTAATAGTAGTAGTAACAGTAGTAGTAATAGTCATCATAGCAGAGCAGCTCACCTGTCTTATCCAGTGCAGCTCGGTACCTTGTCTCTATATTAGGTTTGCAGTACGTCTCTTTCTGAGCTCTCCTTTGTGCCAGAAATGCAGGATCGTTGTTCCAGCGCTCTGCGTTACGGATACCAAGTTCAGTGTATCCAACAAACTTCCCCACAGTGCTGTTAAACCTGATAAATTCTATCTTATTGAAATAATAAGAGTGTATGTACTCTATGTCAGGAAGCTCAGAGGAGGTGAACACACATGTGGCCAGGTAATAATGCAAAAACGCATCTGGAAGAGAAAAAGAAACAGGTTCAAGTTACTTAGTTGAATTGTTTTAAAGACAATAATTAAAACCTCTTTTCTAACAACACAGCAGAGCCCATCCAACAGAGACTGATTTACATATTTTATCTCACCTGCTCCATAGAAGCCCACGACCAGGAGGGAGCAACACACAACAAGGCAGCATGAAGCCATGTGTCTGTCTTGCTGATGAACACAATAAACTGTCCTCCTTTACAGACTGACTGGTGTGGACTGTCCCCTGGACATAAACCAGTCCACCACCCAATCACCGCACTGGGCTGGCTAGCTCTCCCAACATCAGCCAATAGAAAAAACAGAGGCCTGCCACGTCATCTGTTACCAGGTAAAGGGTAGAGCCTAATGCTGGAAAGGGACAGAAACTCACAGGTTCGAGCCTGTTCGGGGACTGAGAAGCTTTGGCCGGTGACAGAATGACAAGAGGACATGTGTTGTTAGTATAGCGCCCCCTAGCTGCAGGACACTCAACATGTAGACAATACACACTCAACATGTACACAATACACACTCAACATGTACAAGAACACACACACACACACACACACACACACACATATGTGTGTGTGTGTAGAGCCGAATAATGCCGTCAAGGAGGTTGCACATTTCCTCATGTTTGGGTACTTGTCCTCTGTAAGTAAGTTCCAAAACTCTCCATGCGCCCTGGACTTAAGCTGAATGTCAGCCTGTACTGTCAGCATCTCATCCTCCACTGCAAACGAGTTCAGGTGAAACAGTGTTGCCATTTTTGAGGCGAGGGAATCCACCTCTGTATCTTCCCCAAATGGGTAGCACATAAATGTAGCGATTGGCTCAAGCAAAGCAAAGTCTTGAAACCGTTTGTCAAAGTCTGACCGGACATTTTCAATCTGCTCTGTGTAGCGTGCACTGTCAAGTTGCGCACACGCCCTCCCTTGCTTCTCCAGCTCTGCTGCCAGGTTTCGGGAGTTTCCCAAATCACGGCGCTGCAACTTTGAGGACAGAAGTTGCATTTTCCGTTTGAAAGCGTTAACTGAGCTGATCATGTTTACCACGCTTTGGTCTTTTCCTTGCAGCTCTAAATTAAGCTCGTTCAACATGTTGGTTAGATCAGGTAAAAACGCCAAGTCTAGCAGCCACTGATTGTCATTAAGTTGCTTGTGTTCCGCATGTTTAGTGATAAGGAGAAACTCCTTAATCTCCGGACAGAGCTCTCGACATCTCTGCAAGAATCTCCCTCTACTAAGCCATCTCACGTCAGTGTGTAGCAAGAGGTCAGAGTAGTTACAGTCGGCCTCTTCCAAATGTGGACCAAACAACCGTCTTTGAAGAGACCTCGCTCGAATAGAACAGGCGGGTTTGGTTGCCACATCCATGAGCTCTTTCATGTTTAGCATGTTTGCGCATAATGCTTGTTGGTGTATTATGCAATGGTAATTAAGGAAGTCAGGGAAAGCATCGTCCTCCCTGCACTTGGTAATAAATCCATTGGAGCGGCCCACCATAGCAGGCGCACCGTCCGTGGTGATTGACACCAGTTTACACACTGGAAGCTGGATTTTATCCACAAAGTTTTTGAAGATCTGAAAAATGTCCTCTCCCCGCGTGTGTTCCTTCATGGGTAGTATTGTTAACAGCTCCTCTTTTGCGGTCATATCTTGAAACACCATGCGAATGAAAATGCACAATTGGGCCGTATCACTGATGTCCGTAGACTCGTCCAGTTGTAGTGAAAAACACTCGCAGTCCACGATGTCCCTCCAAAGCTGCTGTGTCAAATCACCGCCCATCACTTCACAGCGCCTTGTGACGGAATCTCTTGATAACTGGAGAGCTTTGATTGAAGATATTATTTCTGATTTGTTTTTAAAGTCCCGAAACAACGAATCTGCTGCCTGAAGGAAGGCCTCTTTCATCATCTCTCCATCTTGGGATGCTTTCTTATGCTTAATGATGGAGTGACTCACCCGTAAAGATGCTTCGGTGGCTGCCTTTGCCTTTGAATGCGGCTGGGTGAAAAATGACTGCTGGGCGATTAACTGCGATTTTAGTTCCCTCACCTTTCTCTTTCTCAGCTCGCTTTTCGGAGGGAAGTCATTGGCATAGTTTTTATGAACAGTTCGAAAGTGCCTCTCCACATTTCCTTTTTTTGGGATAGCAATGCTAGACTGACAGATGAGACAAACGTATTTGGAATAATACATGGTGAACCAAAAGTCCTGCTCCCATTCCACATGGAAATGGTACGTTTTTTGTTTCTTACTAGGTCCGGCTCCCCCACTCATTTTTGTTTTGTTTCACTTTTTAGTAGAATTTTTTTTTAGAGAGTTGAACTAGCTAGCTCGACGCAGTTCTGCGTTAGCTCACGTTGTGGGCATGTGAACTTCAAGGTACGTTCGAGAAGGGCTCTGGTTGTTATGGTAACCTAATGTAATAAAGTTTTAGGTTACGCTCTAGAATCTTTGGTTTTAGGCAACAGCAGACTGGCCGTCCTTTACGTCAATCAAAAGGCAAATGCCAAATGGAGGACGGATGATAGGCTAATGTCTTGGAAAAAAAAAAGTTTTTTGGAATGTCATGGAGATCTACCAGCACTGCCTTCGCGATCTACTGGTCGATCGCGATCGACGTAGTGGGCACCCCTGCCATACCTTGTATGTTGCAAACATATCGGCGATTCTTAAGAAGGGTACACCCCCAGATGCCGGTGGTTCATATTGCCCCATTATTTTAACAAATGATAGCTGAATGTTTTCCAAACTATTGCTGATCAGACTTGGTTTGTTCCTCTTATAATTGAAGGTGATTAAACAAGCTTCATTGAAAATAGGGTGTCTCGGACCAATATGAGGAAATTACTCATCATTATCCAATATGCGAAAATCTATCAAAAGCAAGGTCTTGTTATTTCGCTTGATACGGAAAGGGCCTTTGGTAAAATAAGTGGCCTTACCTATTTAGTACCATGGGAAGGTTTTCCTTGGCAGGGACTGAATCAACTTGATGAAGTTGATGCACCATTCACCTAGGGCCAGTGTGGTGGTTAATGGCACGGGATCACCAGAATTCCTGTTGGGTAGGTCTACACGTCAAGGGGACTCTAGTCCCACTTGTTTTTTCCATTACCATTGAACCACTCGCCGGGGCTATTAGCAGCCACCCTAATTTAACAGGAATGCAATCGGACTTACTACATAGAAGATTGGTCTGTATAGGGATGACGTCTTATTGGTTGTTGCTGATCTACAGGAACCCATCCCTCCTATCATGTCAGTCATACATCATCTTTCAGGATACAACATACATGTGAACAAATCAGTGGCTATGCCACTTGGGTGTGATGAGAACACACCAAACCATTTTCGTGGTCTACTTCAGGATTCACGTACTTAGGGGTTTTCAGAACTTGTCACAGTCCATCTGAGTCATTGTTTTTGTCTCCTCTTGTTTCCTTGTCTCGTGCTTCCTGTTATAATTTGATACTCACCTTCTTAGCTGTGTCCCAATTCAGGGTCTGCATCCTTCGGAGGGTGCAGCCTGCGCGGTCTGCGAAGCCGAATCCTCCGGAGGCTCCTCCGTATACCGCGTTAACGGTTGTTAAATGGGACGGTCTAGCCTTCGGTGGATTTTCTGGTTGCGTCACCTTATCCTTACGTCACGATTACTCTTGGGAGTTACTACTGAAAAATGATGGAGCCGGAGCTGCCGCTTTTGTTCTGTTTTAATTTGCCTCATGCTGGAGGAAGAGGAGATGCGCCGCCGTCATAGCCGGCGGCTGATTTATATCCGGCAGGGAGAGGACCGTGGAGAGGTAAACCTATTATTTTAACCCATGGTAATGTTATTATTAGATAGGTAGATGGATGATGTGGTGGACAGTGGAGACATGTGTAGTGAGCAGGTTTTGATATGTAATGAGCGCGCATGCGCGAGTGTGGAGACTTGAAGATATGCCTAGTAAAAGGTCAACGTTATGCCTTGGTCTCCGGTCCATTCATTACTAATATAAGAACTATAAAGTACGAGACATGGTGTCAGAAGTCGTCGTCCTCGCCTCTGAGATGAATACAATCACCCGACGCAAGTGAGCGGAATGATCCGTGCAGTTTGACTCCGTGAGAAAAGAGCTTCTGAAGTGTCCGAGTGAGCTAGCAGAGCTAACGCTAACGTGGAGCTGCGTTGATACAACGTTGGAGAGGAGCATCCGGAAGGTAAAACAGAATGGATTCTCTATTTTCAATAAGTCCGCCTGAAGCATTTGACTTGGGAGACTTTGGTAGTGGCCTAATTGGATGCGAGGTTTAGAAAGATTCCGCATAGCGGCAGCAGGACTAAATGCAAAGAGTCAAGAGTATCAAGCTAACTCGCTAGTTTACACTATGGGAGACATGGCGGAGGACGTTCTGAACACGTCAGCACTGACGGAGGAGGACAAGACAAAGTAGGACCAAGTAAAGCAAGCGTTCATAAACATCTCATATGCAAGCATAATGTGGTCTAGGAAAGAGCTAAATTCAACAAACGTAGCCAGGAGCCTGGTGAGACGGCTGAAGCGTTATTACTGCTGTGCATCAACTGGCTGAGCATTGTCAGTATGGACTTCTCCAAGACGAGATGATCAGAGACCGCCTTGTGGTAGGTACCAGAGACCATGGACCTGCAGAGAAGTTACAGCTAGATTCTGAGTTGACTCTCGTGGAAGCTGTCACACAAATCCGCCAGAGTGAGGAAATTAAAAAGCAACAGCCTGCATTGAGACAGAGTAGCACAGATGGCACAGAGGCAAACATGGACGCAGTTAGATTCAAGTTCAAACAGAAATACTCTCCACACGGAAAAAGTGGTTTTAAACCAAAGGAAAGAGGGCAAAATAATGCAAATACTAAATGTGGCAGATGTGGGAAGACACATGAAAATTCGTTCAATGCATGTCCCGCGCGCACTGCTGAGTGCAAGAAATGTAAGAAAAGGGGGCATTTTGCCCCTGTTTGTAAAACGAAAATGAGAGTGGAAGAAATGAAGGAAAATGACTTGGATGAAAGCGTAGAGACATTGTTGCTGGGCACAGTGAATTGTACAACATCCAACACATTCTGGCAGAACTCGGTTGCAGTGAATGGTCAGCAGATGACGTTCAAGTTGGACACGGCGCTGCAGTGACAGCTATCCCGGCACATTTGTATTCACAAAAGCGACATGGAAAGCTGCTACTGACAACCAAAAGACTGTGTAGACCAAGTAACTCTCCCATAGAGGTGAAGGGACATGTTGCTGCGGATATTAGTCACAGTGGACGTGTAGCGAAGCAGCAAGTGTATGTTGTGCCAGGGTTAGTGACTCCTTTGCTTGGCTTACCAGCGATACAAGACCTCTGCTTGCTCAGCCCTGTGCAAGCTATCACAGCAGCTGAGGTAAGCTACAAAGAACAATATCCCAGTTTTCACAGGCTTAGGTAAGCTAGAGGGAGAATACAAAAATAAATTAAAAGAAAATGCCACTCCCTTTGCCCTCGCTGTGCCACACCGTGTGCCATTGCCCTTAAGAGGAAAAGTTCAAGAAGAGTTAAAAAGGATGGAGGAAATGGGCGTTATTTCTCCCAAAGAGGAAGCTACAGAGTGGTGCTCAGGAATGGTCGTAGTACCAAAACCTAATGGAAAAATTAGAATATGTGTCGACCTAACCGGCCTGCACGAAAATGTGTGCAGGGAGCGATATATTCTTCCAGCTGTTGATGAGACGCTAGCTAAGCTAGCTGGAGCTAGGATTTTTTCCAAACTGGATGCCACTGCCGGTTTTTGGCAGGTGCCTTTGTACAAAGATTCAGCCCCACTCACCACCTTCATCACACCATTTGGCCATTATTGTTTTAATCGGCTTCCCTTTGGAATATCATCCGCGCCAGAACACTTTCAGAAGTGTTTAACGCAGATGCTTGACAGCCTAGAAGGAACTTTGTGTCATGCGGATGACATCCTGGTGTTCGGTGCCACGCCCAAAGCGCATGATGACAGGGTGCATCAAGTTTTGCAAAGACTGCAGCAGCGAGGCCTAACTCTGAATGACAAATGTCAGTTCGCAGTGAAGCAGGTCAAATTTCTCAGACACGTCAGTTCAGAGGGCATACAAGCAGATCCTGAGAAGATTAGCGCAATTAGAGAGATGCCACCACCCAAAGATGTGGCTGATGTAAAACGCTTCATGGGGATGGTCAACTATGTAGGAAAATTCTCTCCTAACATCGCAAAGCTCGCTGGGCCAATCAGAGAACTCCTGAAAGCAGAAAACATGTGGATGTGGGGAGCAGTGCAGCAGTGTGCCTTTGAAAAGGTGAAAAACGAGCTCAGCTCATCTACTGTCCTTGCCCTGTACAGTCCAGAGAAACCGACCAGGGTGTCAGCAGACGCATCGTCTTACAGATTAGGAGGGGTCTTATCTCAGCTTCAAGAACCTGGAGACTGGAGGCCAGTGGCTTTCATATCTCACAGCATGACTGAAACTGAGCGCAGATATGCCCAAATTGAAAAGGAGGCCCTTGCTGTCACCTGGGCTTGCAAAAGATTTCAGACCTACCTCCAGGGCCTACACTTTGTGATGCAAGCTGACCACAAACCGTTAATCAGTCTTCTCAGCTCAAGGCCGCTGGATGACGTCCCGCCTCGTATAATGCGCTTCAGATTGAGACTTCTGCATTTTTCCTACTCAATCGTACATGTACCAGGGAAAAATCTTATTGCAGCTGATGCTCTATCAAGAGCTCCACTCCAGCGTACTACAACAGAGGAAGACCTTGCGCTTCAGAACGACATCACAGCTCAAATCAATGAGGTCATTCAGCAACTCCCGGCCTCACCTGAGAAGTTGCTACAAATAAGAAGAGCACAAGAAGAAGATCCAGTGTGTAAGCAGCTGTCCTCCCTGATCCACACAGGATGGGAAAGAAGCAGTTCTGTGCCACAGTTAAAGCCTTTCTGGCAATACAGAAACGACGACCTGTTGATGGTGGATGGCCCGTTGATGAAAGGAAAGAGAATACTGATTCCAGCAAGCATGCAGCAGGACATCTTGGACAAAATTCACCAGGGAATGGTGAAATGCATGGCCAGGGCCCATGAAGCAGTGTGGTGGCCTGGGCTGACAAAACAGATCAGACAGAAGGTACGTCAGTGTGAAATTTGTGCTAAAGAGAGTCAAAATGCCACCGAACCTCTGATGACCACACCCTTGCCATCACGCCCATGGGAACGGCTAGCAGCTGACTTATTTGAGTGGAAGAAGGGTCAGTATTTAGTAGTCATTGATTACTATTCAAGATACATTGAGGTTGCCAATTTAACAAGCACTTCAGGAACAACTGTGATTGTGAAAATAAAAGTCATCTTTAGCCGCCACGGGGTGCCGGATACACTCGTCACAGACAACGGACCGCAGTTTGCTGCTGCAGAGTTCGCAGATTTTGCTAAAGATTACAACTTTCAACATGTTACCAGTAGCCCCCATTACCCGCAAAGCAATGGGGAAGCTGAACGTGCGGTAAAGACTGTGAAATCCTTGTTGCAGAAGAGTGAGAACCCTCACAAAGCACTTATGGCATGCAGAGCAACTCCTCTTGCCTATGGAGTATCACCGGCACAGCTCCTGATGGGACGCAACATCCAAACACCCCTTCCGGTGTGTCCATGCACTCTCAAACCAGCATGGCCAGACTTGAGAGCTTTTGAGTTGAAAGACCAGGAGCTTAAAAGACAACAGGCTGAAGGACACAACAGACGACATAGAGCACGGGAGACACCACCACTCCAGCCAGGTCAGAGAGTTTGGATACGGAATGTTCCACACACAGGAGTCGTCTCTGGATCAGCAGGGACACCACGTTCATACGTGATCCAAACCTCAACAGGCAGTCTCCGAAGAAACCGTTCTCATTTGAGAGTAGTGCCTTCACCGTCTGGAAGCCAGCCGGACTCTGGACTACACACCAGAGTTGGCAGGGCAGTCAAGCCTGTTAAAAGACTGAATTTGTAGTTTAGTGTTGTGAGTATACACGGAGCAGAATAACCTCCATACCACAACAGAGAGGATCAGGTAGTCTACCCTACCTCTCAGTTAGGTTATGTACTTGTCTTGATATGTTCATAGGTTAAAAAAAAAGAAAAGGAAAATGAGATGTGAAATGTGTGTCTAGTTATGAGATGTGAAATGTGTGTCTAGATATGAGATGTGAAATGTGTGTCTAGATATGAGTTGTGAAATGTGTGTCTAGATAGGAGATGGGAAATGTGTGTCTAGATAGGAGATGGGAAATGTGTGTCTAGATATGAGATGTGAAATGTGTGTCTAGATATGAGATGTGAAATGTGTGTCTAGATATGAGATGTGAAATGTGTCTAGATATGAGATGTAAAATGTGTGTCTAGATATGAGATGTGAAATGTGTGTCTAGATATGAGATGTGAGATGTGAAGTTCATTTAACCAGTCTACATATGCTCACGTTTACAGAGAGGTTTAAGGTGCCAGCTGTTCCCCTGCCTTGTTGGTAAAATCAGCATTAGGCTTTATTAACATGTGATTTAATTGTTCTGTAAAGATCCTGAAAGTATCAGTGTAAAAGGGGGAGATGTAGTGAGCAGGTTTTGATATGTAATGAGCGCGCATGCGCGAGTGTTGGGACTTGAAGACATGCCTAGTAAAAGGTCAACGTTATGCCTTGGTCTCCGGTCCATTCATGACTAATATCAGTACTATAAAGTACAAGACAACATGCACCCCCAAACAAACTCTGGGGACCGTCCTTGATGAGTCCTGCTGGCAGCCAGAAGACACCAGGGTCTTTCTTGTGGCATTCCATCCAGCCCAGCAGCACCGTCAGGGACTCCTGCTCAGCAAATTTGTTCCCCCTAATTTGTGAATAGTTGTACATTTTAAGACTGTCGCTTAATTATTAATTATAATAAAAGAAACAATTCAGTCCTTTGTTGCCCGTGAAATGTTTGTTAACCCTTTTATAAATGGTTGTACTTTAGTTGTAAATAGTAAAAAGAATAGATAACACATATAACAAAGTAACAATATTTTAATTTATAAAACATCTAACGTTTTGCACAATAAACTTATTCATAACAATTAATACCCACACAAAGAACAACAACCAATCAACGCCTGTCTCTCATTCTGGCTCCAGTAAACAGTTGCTGGTTGTCTTCACGGAGTGGGATGAACTGCTCAGTTTGTTCCTTGCTGCCTTAAACAAGCTGACATGTAAAGCATGTTGTGTGTTATGTCACCAGACAGAAGGCTTCTTATGGACTACATTCATCATAATTAAAACGTTTAACTACACTTAACGGTTTTACAGTCTGGAAATAAGGCAGGACTCACAACTTAACCTGACATTAGTTCATCTTGGTGCATTGATGTAGATAATATGAAGTATCAATAGTCTATAAAGTGTCCCGATCATCTTAGATATGAGTCCAGCTTGTAAAGTGGAACATGGGAAAGTGAAGCGTTATAAGGCTTTAGTTCAAAGCTGAAACTGAGGCCTCACATCGAGCCGTCGGCTAGCATGCTAGGTGGCTACATGGAAGCAATACTAACCTCACGTATCTTAACAGACATTTTGAGCTTTTAAGCTCCCCTGAAGTTTAACATATCTGCCGTTAGATGTTCAAATGAGTAGAAACCCAGTACTTACATTTATAAGGGAAATCTTGCTCGGTGCTTTGAACAGACATTCGTCCGCCGCCCATTATTTATTTATCTTTATTTGTTGTTGGTGAGGAGAAGGGGCGGAGCAGCGGCGCGCAAAGCATTTTGGGATATGGAAGTCCGCGAAGGATAGTATTTTTTTTTTATTGAACAAAACATATAAACAAGAAAATATTACATCACAATAGGACTAAAAGTAGTTACAAAAATATAAATTGTTTCAAAATTAAAATTTACATATCCATAAAAAAAGAAAAGAAAAGACAAAATAAAAAAGCTCGAGATACAGGATTTAAGTTAAATTATATTCTTCACATAGTCTTCTGGTTTTGCTGGCTTTAGGATTCATACATTCTTTTAAAGATTCTAAATAGGATGAAATAAGTGCTTTGAATACACTAATGTTTGGACGCTGGTGTGCAAATTTGGTACAATGAATATGAAATTTAGCAAATATTAATAGAAGTTTGATAATATACATTGTTTTCTGAACTTATTTCCTCATTTTGTGACAGACCAAATAAAACATGTTGGATGTCCAGTTTACAAGAAGAGTCAATTTTGTTATTTATGAGATTATTTAGATCAATCCAAAAAACATGAGAGTAGGTACAATCCCAAAATAAATGACTTATGGTTTCATCCACATTGCCACAAAAGGAACAGAGGGTGTCAATATGAATCTTGTATTTTACAAGAAGGTCCGCGAAGGATAGTAGCGGTGCATACATAGACATATAAAGAGTAGACGCCGCATTGGCTGTTGGGGCGCGAGAAATACGGCCGCCATCTTGGACCGGTCATCCTACGAGTTGCCTAGCAGCAGAATACACGACACGACTGAGAAAGATGGCAGAACACTGTTCAGCATATTCCTGCTCCAATCGACGGACCGTGGAAAACAGGGCTCGGGGGATTACTTTTCACAAGTAAGATTGAATATACGGTGGCACCACATTGCAAAACTCACCTCTCTTGACCTGCAGAGAGGGAGCACGAGAAAGAAACTCTGCAGAACAGGTCTCTTTCAAGGGTTTTAGGGGTTTCATGTCAAACTTTAATTAGCAACTTTTATTCTTTCCCCTACATTGTTATGCTACATTGTTTATATATTTATCTCTCTTTAAAACATATATGTATATCTGTATTTATTTTTTATTATTACATCATACTATTGGATATAATTACGATATTATTACAGGATTATACCCCTTTATTATACACATACACACACTGTATACTTCCTACCCTCACATGTAAATATTTTGTGTTGTTGTCAGTGTTTACGTTTGTCCATTGTGTGTAATGCACTGGTCACCTATGTAAGCAACTTTGTACATGTGTAAATATGGTTTGGGGCGGGGATTTATATATATTTTCATTTTCTCTGATATATAACATATATTGTTGTTATATATACTGTAGATATATAATGTGTTCATATATTGTTTATATATTTATATAGCCTAATCATATATTGTTTCTTCAACTTAATAAAATAGCTGACTTTACTGCCACTGTCTGCTTCTGCCTCTCTATCATATTTTACCTTGTGTGTCTGTGTGTGTATGTATATGTAGCACACTTGATAAGAATGACACTTACAAGGGCTGGTGTTTTTGTTGTTTTACTCCATCTGTCAAATAGACATTACAGAGGACACGTTTTCAGAGCACGGCTCACTATACGAACGGCAACACTCATCTGACGACTCTACCCGAATGCCCCAGAGTGCACCGCGGGAGCCAGCACTACGTCACACAGGCTAGAAGCAATTAACCTGCAGTGCCCTCCTGTGGCGACAACCGGCTATCACAACAACACAGCAGACAATTCTCCTCTTTACTAGTAGTGAGTGGTCAATGAAGGTAAGTATATAAAATAAAAAATAGATGGGGGGCTACTAAATCCCAAGTACCCCACACTCTCCCCTCAAAAAGATAATGGCGTCCCGACATAACAAATCTACCAGTCCACATTGCATAACTTTTCATTGAAAAGATAGGTTATTACTAAGCAGGAGTCAATCTGGATACTGTACTGTAATCAGTCATAACATATAACACACATCTCCTATTAATGGTATATGTTTGCAGTAAATAATGTGCACTTGAATCCACTGCTTCGTCCGTCTTGAGGCCGGGGAGCTCTAGTATCTGACTAAAAGCAAATAACTTTGTAATAGTAATATCCCTGGTGGTAACAGGTGTGTTCTAAAACACTAATGCTACAGTAACTCTATGTCTGGTGATCACAGGACAACTAAAATCACATAGCTATAACAATTGTAACATGTCAAAAGTTTTTTTTTTTGGTTTTTTTTTTTATTTTTTTTTTTTTTTCATTTATTTATTTATACTAACTTGTCTGATTTGCTTATCTACCAGACACACTAGGCTGCCCTAGTCTGTGATAAGTAAACACTGGTGTAAGTTTTCTATTTCTCAAAGGATATGCTTTTTCTCTGGCAGGCTGCACAGCTTCCCCTGGAGGAGGCTGCAAGGCATCTTCTGGTGGAGGCTGCAAGGCATCTTCCGGGCTCTTGTCGTCATCGGGCTCATCCTCTTCTTCAGCTCCAGATGTCTCGCCATTCTCTGACACTGTCCCATTGTCCTCTATTGTTGCAGGCTGCTCCGCAAAATCCTCTTCATCTTGACCGTCTCTTTCCTCCGGATAGAACTCCAAGGCGTCTGGGCTCAGCTGACTCTGGATCCGCTCACTGGCTCTGACTGTTGGTCGTCCCACGATGCATCTCCAGTTATCCTCATCATCTGAGTCACTGTCCTGTTCCTGGTTCCACTGCATTTGTCTGTCTGTCTTCTTTCTCTCCCGTCTAGGTTTCACAGGTAAGTCCTCTTCTCTTGGTTCCACCGGCAGGAAGTCGCATGGCAGAAGAAGGTTCCTATGCATGATTCTGGTTCGTCCTTTTCCATTCTCCGGCTTCAGCTCATACACAGGGCTGTCGGCGTGCTTCCTCTGTGTTACTACATGCACCTGGTCCTCCCAGAATGGTCTTAATTTCCCCGGTCCTCCTTTCTCGTTCAGGTTGCGGATGAGAACCCTGCATCCGGGATACAGCTCTGTCCCGTGGGCCTTTTTGTCGTATAGTGTTTTGTTTCTGGCCCCCTCCTTCCGTGCTGTCTCTGATGCTAGGCGATAGGCGTCATTCATGCGGGCCTTCCACTTCTCTGCATATTCTTGATGGGATAGTGCCTGGTCCTTTGCTCTAAGGCCAAACATCAGGTCAATGGGAAGTCTTGGATTTCTGCCGAACAACAGATAGTAAGGTGCAAATCCGGTCGCTTCATTTCGGGTGCAGTTGTATGCATGTATCACCTTTGGGAGTGACGCTTTCCAATCCGTTTTCGCAACCGCTGGCAGGTTTCTCAGCATCGCCAGAACCGTTCTGTTGAAACGCTCGACCTGACCATTTCCTTGCGGGTGATACGGTGTTGTGTGAGAACCCCTGACTCCACTGTACTCCTGCAGCTTGGCGAAGAGCTTATTGTCAAACTCCTTCCCTTGGTCATGGTGCAGCGTCGCCGGGAAACCAAATCTCAGCACAAAGTCCCCGAATACCTTCTCTGCGGCGGTCTTGGCAGCTTTGTTTCTGCATGCATAGGCTTGAACAAAACGGGTAAAGTGGTCCATAACCACCAGTATATACTCGTACCCTCCCTTACACTTCTCTAAGTGTAAGAAGTCAATGGAGACCATCTCAAATGGGTGTGTGGTCACGATGTTGGTGAGAGGGGCTCTGGTTGGTTTGTTGGGGCGCTTGGTCTTCAGGCAGCTACACACCTGTGTGATGTAATGTTCCACATCTTTCTGCATGTGAGGCCAATAGAAACGGTCCCTCAACAGGTGCAACACCCTCTCCACGCCTAGATGGCCCAGGTCTCTGTGCAGTTCTTTATACACCAGCTCATGGAACTTTTTCGGCAGGACTAGCTGAGTTCGGGTAGCTGTTTTCCGGCGCAGGATGCCATCATCATCAAGGCACAGCCGATGCTTCTCTCTCATGAGTGTCGCAACACCCCTGCTCGCACACTGTGTTTTTCCCCGAGGCCACTGATTGGAGGTTATGTACTTCAGCACCTCACCAATGACAGCATCCTCCCTCTGGGCGTCTCTCACCGTCTGACTGGGTATCTCTGCCACAGGTGATGTATGTTCCTTCTCAAACTCGGCTAGTGCTGTGGCTATGGTTACCGGACACATCCAAGGCTCAGCTCTCTCCAGCTGTACTGACAGCGCCTGGGTCACACTGTTCATGACCTCGGGGTGTACTTCTTGTGAACAGGTCTGCATGTACTGCTCCATCGGGATGCGTGAGAGGCCATCTGCGTCCCCATTGGCTCGTCCAGGCCGGTACTTGATAGAGAACTGGAAATCGGCTAACTCTGCTACCCACCTGTGGCTGGTCGCATTCAGTTTGGCTGTCGTGAGCACATAGGTGAGGGGATTATTGTCTGTGTAGACAGTGAATGATGGAGCGTGGTAGAGGTAATCTCTAAATCTCTCACATATGGCCCATTTCATCGCGAGGAACTCCAACTTCCCTGAGTGGAGATGGTAGTTCTTCTCAGGAGTTGTCAGTGTCCTAGACCCGTACGCGATGACTGCCAGCCCACCCTGTGACTGTCTTTGATACAATACTGCCCCGAGGCCCTCTCGTGACGCGTCGCAGTGAAGGATAAAGGGCTGTTCAAAGTCTGGGTAGCCCAACACTGGTGGCTGGATGAGGAATTCAATCAACTGACAGAGGACCTGTTGGTGTTCAGCTGTCCACTTAACTGGGTGGGAGGAGGGCAGATGGTCTCGGGAGCCCTTCCTCCCCTTGTCCTTTCTCTTTTGTTTGAGCTTCCCCGCTGCTGTCTTCTCTGGGGTGAGGAGGTCATAGAGAGGCCTTGCGATTCGGGAGAAGTTAGGTATGTGGGGCCGGTAATACGAGATGAATCCCAGCATCTTCCTGAGCTCTCCGATGGTCGTAGGTTCTCTCTCCTTCAGTGCCTGGACCGGGGCCACATCAGCGGGGTCCATTGTGTATCCATCCTTGGTCACAAGCCTTCCCAGGAACCTTACTTGGTTTTTGAAGAGTTCACATTTTCTTGCCGTCAGCTTGATTCCATGGCTTCTGTAGTGGTGCAGTACTCTTCTCAGGTGCTGGAGGTGTTCGTCGAATGTGGTTGAGTGGACCAGGTTGTCATCTAAATACGGCTGACAAATGTCGTCCCTCAGCCCAATCAAACATTCCTCCATGGACCTCTGGAACTCTGCTGGTGCTGAGGACAGTCCGAAGGGAATTCTCACCCATTCATATAATCCCCACGGGGTGATGAATGCAGTCAGTGGGCGGCTGGACTCCTCAAGAAACCCCTGGTGATATGCCTTCCCCTGATCCAAGACAGAAAACCAGGCACTCCCCTTCAGGCTGTCGAGCATATCCTGGATGCGTGGTATTGGATGGCGGTCTGGGATGGACCTCTTGTTCAACTCAAGGTAGTCACAGCAGAGGCGGAGGCTCCCATCCTTTTTCCGCACACACACGATTGGGCTTGAGTAGGGTGATTTTGACTTAGTTATCCAGCCTCTGTTCAGTAAATCCTCGAGGTATTCCTTCACTTCTTTATGAAGAGGCTTTGGGACTGATGTGTATGTCCGCTTCACCGGTGTGGTGTCACTCAGGCGGATCTTGAGCTGGAGTGATGGAATAGTCCCCACATCATGGTCATCACGTGCGAACACACTACTCTCCTCCCGCAGTAGCTCTCTCACCTGCAGTTGTTGTTCAGGTGTCAGGTGGTTCAGAGGGACAGGCGGGTCCCATAGATCTTCCTCCTGGTGTTCCGTCTTGACATCACCTGGCCCTTTCAGCTTTGTTGTGTCTTAATCACAGGTCTTCATTCTGTACCTGTTGTGGAGGTCCCTGGGATGACTGGGTTCACTGTACTAGTCCCATCCACATCCAACGGCTTCATGGCGGCAGGGTAGATGGCTTTAGTTCTTTGGGTCTGCCCCAGGGGAGTCCGTGGCGGCAGTGTGATGTCATAAGCTGTGACGTTAGTCACTGGGACAGCGATGCGTGACCAGGTTCCCTTCTGTAAACATACAATGTTTTCATCCACCTTCAGGCCCTCTGGCCACTTTGGGTTCACATTAGGCTCAAAGAGGACGTTCTGGTCTGCTTGGAGGGGCCCTGCTCTAACACCACACTTAACAGTCTTTGTCTGGCCCGCCGGAATAGTCATGCTTTCTCGGCCCACTTTAACCATCCCCTCACCTTCCATATAATCTCGGCTCTTTATCAGCTTCACGAGAACTTCAGCCTTCTTGTAGTCAACCGCGAACGCAATGCTTAGTGCCTTTGTGATTACACTTGATGGCTGTCCAGCTCCAGACTCTAACAGGTGTTCAATTACATTGTAACCGATGATCGGTTCTTCTGCGGTGCCCTGGTGTGTGGTTACTAGTATTGGCACAGTGAGTTCCATTGGTGGGGTCTGAGTGGTGCTATTCGGTGCTAACTGGACAGTCACTTCCACCCATCCAGAGAAAGGAATGGTTGTCTGGTTTGCTGCTTTACCAGTAAGGGTGCCAGGGCCAAGGATCTCTTCTGTGCTTCTCACCTTGGTGTGTGGGAGATGTTTTCTCCTCCATTCTTCACTGATTAGGCAGACCTGCGACCCGGTATCCCACAATGCCTGTGTGGCTACACCATCAATGTAACAGTTTATCATGTATTTCTTTCCAATTAGGTTCAGCAGCTGTGACTGGCGTTTTGAGGAGATATGACTCACTGTGGGTGCTTGCTGTTCCCGCCCTGCCTCGTCTCGCTGTCGGGCAGACACTCTGGCTTCTAGTAGCTGAATACTGTCGTCGATGAGCTTGCTGGTGACAGTACAGCTAGATGTGTCTACCTGCTCCGATTTTTCAGGCCTCTGAGCTCTACACCCTCTTGAAAGATGGCCACTCTGTCCGCATTTGAAACAGTGGTTGCACTGGTCGCCCCTTTCACTGTCTTGACAGGCTTTGCATCTGCGCTTCCTCACAGGCTGCTGCTGACGAGAAGGTCTTTGGCCAGAGGAGTGGTTCATGGCTTTTCTCATCTGTTCCATTTCTCCTTTCAGCTGTTGGATTATCTCGTAGAACGCAGACTCCTTTTGGTTCCCTGCCTGTGTCTTAAGGGCTTTCACACTCGCGGATGTTGATGGCGACGACTCCTGACCCCCGACCACTGCAGCTTCCGCTCCTAGATACTGATGTGCCTCAGCTCGCACTTCCCGCACTCTGGTTTCCTTACTGTGGGAGCTCTTCTTGAATTTCCGCTGTCTCTCTGACTCGAAACTTGCGGCCTCTATCATCTTAACAATGAGAACATCATCAGTAGTTGCTTGATCATCGAGATAGCTCTTGAGCTGATATTTTACCTGGTCATTCACTAGCCCAGTTCCCACAGCTCTTAGGAACTTCTTCTGTATCAGTTCAGGGCTGTATTGTTCATCAGAGCCAGGCTCTCTCGCTGCTGCTAAGAGTCTCTCTTTACATGCTATGGCTCGGAACAGGAAGTTCTGTGGTGACTCCTGACTGTCCTGTGTGATGTTGATTAGTCGGTGATATAGGTCCACAGAGCTATCCTCTTTGAAATGGCCTTTCAGAATGGTCCTCAGCTGAGGGAGGGTGAGTTCGGTTTTGATCTCTAACAAGTCACGGAGAGTCAGCCCAGGGCTGATGGCTCGGATTACAGCCTCTATTATCTCCAACTCGCTGTGGCCTTTTCTCACCCCCATATCAATCTGATGCGTAAGATTTATATAAGACAACTTGTCTATCTGCCCCCGTTCTCCTATTTGGCCATTTATCTTAAAGTATCTGCGTATGGTCACTTCAGGGGGTTGGATTACTGACGGGATTGGGTTTGAAGGTTGACTAGGTCTACTGGGTTCTTTAAGACTTAGTTTTTCACTGAGGCGTGATATCTCTTCCTCAAGCGCTTTTGTGGATGCAGTAAAGCTGGACTGTAAGGCCTGATATTGTTCATGTAAGCTTGCCAATTCAGCAGCATCCTTGTTAGTACTGTCTGCACCTGCACCAGTATGTGACTCCGCCCCTCTCTGCTTCATTTCACTAGAGAGGTCCACTAGTCTGGACAGAAACTGACGTGCTACCTCTTCATCCTCCTTCTCAATTGCTTCATCCACAGTTTCACTAATAAGTCTGATCAGCGCATGCCTCTTTGTCTGGTTTTCAGTGGGGACTTTAGCAATAACACACACCTCTTTTAACTGGTCCAGCCCTAACTGCAGGAGGGTCTCACTCAGCCTGTCTTGCAGTTGCTCAAGCTCCAGTTCCATTGTTGGTCACGTGTTCTCACTCCGCTCCCCACTTCTTCTCCTGACAATGGTGGCAATGGCGCTGATCCCGGGTTTCGGCACCAATATTTGTAGCACACTTGATAAGAATGACACTTACAAGGGCTGGTGTTTTTGTTGTTTTACTCCATCTGTCAAATAGACATTACAGAGGACACGTTTTCAGAGCACGGCTCACTATACGAACGGCAACACTCATCTGACGACTCTACCCGAATGCCCCAGAGTGCACCGCGGGAGCCAGCACTACGTCACACAGGCTAGAAGCAATTAACCTGCAGTGCCCTCCTGTGGCGACAACCGGCTATCACAACAACACAGCAGACAATTCTCCTCTTTACTAGTAGTGAGTGGTCAATGAAGGTAAGTATATAAAATAAAAAATAGATGGGGGGCTACTAAATCCCAAGTACCCCACATATATATATATATATATATATATATATATATATATATATATATATATATATACACACACATATATACATATATACATACACACACATACTGTGTTTTGCTAAATACCGTATTGTTCCGAATATAAGACGACCCTGATTATAAGACGACCCCCCCTTTTTCAAGACTCATTTTTGGAAAAATACTTTTTGAAACACATTGAATAAAACAAGGTAGTCTGTTTAACAGCTTTTAAATAAAATTATGTTTTCAATATATTTTAGATGAAATTGTCACATTTAAATAAAAAAATGTAAATACATTTGTAAATGAATGACTTATGGTATTTAAATAGCATACAAATGAAAATAAACTGTAGTCTATTGAGACTATCCATCTCCTAGTGAAAAAATAACCATTTCAACATTTCAATAACTGCATTAACCATCGAAGTGGTCTAATTTTAGAACGGTCTTGAAACAAATCTGACTGAGTGAGAATGTATATTGACATTCAACAGTCTAGACCTCGAATGTAAGACGACCCCCACTTTTTCATACGTATTTCCAGGGTAAAAACCCCGTCTTATATTCAGAACAATACGGTAGCTACCTATCATACATCACATATATCATATATCAGAATATTCTATTACTGTCAAGCCAACTATGAACATTAAAATACGTCAAACCATGTGTCCTGTATCATAGCTACATGTATGACGTTTTCAGCAACAAAAAAGGCGTGGAAATCAGTTTGGTATTCAGCGAGTTATGATTGATTAACTGCGCTGACAGTTCATTGCGCCTGCCAAACACATTACACTGAGTGGAGCGGGTGACCGGTCCAAGATGGCGGCCCCACGGCTCGTCAGCGTCAATAGGCAGCAGCGGTCGATGCGGCGTCTACTCTTTATATGTCTATGACATCAGAATCTGTAGAGCATTAGTAAGAATACGAGCAGGAGGCAATGAGATCCAGCAGGGGGCAGCACTGACAACCTGGGAGAAAACCTTCAGGTGAAAGCAACACACACTGGACTGCCACCAAAACAGCCAACGAGGAAGAAGCGTCACTTCCTGCTTCAGCTGGTTGGAACCAGAACACGCCCTGTTAAAAAAGACCAACGATAAGAAAAGTGGTGAAGAGTGAAGAGACTGAAATACAACCAAACAAGTCTGGCCCACTTCAAGTACTGATGACACCCAACTTAACTATTGTTTCTTCAACTATCTATAAGTACTAATGTGTACAGTGTACTGTACATGTGTACTGATATGTATAGTATACTGTCTATATGTATAGTGTACTGTCTATATGTACTAATATGTACAGTGTACTGTCTATAAGTACTGATATGTATAGTGTACTGTCTATGTATATGTATAGTGTACTGTCTATGTATATGTATAGTGTACTGTCTATAAGTACTGATATGTATAGTGTACTGTCTATGTATATGTATAGTGTATAGTCTATATGTACTGATATGATATAGCGTAGTGATATATAGTGTACTGTTTATATGTGTTTGTATTATAATGTAGTGATGTAGTATACTGCGTCTATGTAGTGGTATTATAGTGTACTGTGTATATGTAGTGGTATTATATTGTAGTGGTATTGTAGTGTAGTGTGTATATGTGGACTGATGTGAACCAGTGTAAACCTGGTCTGGACTGATCTAGTGTTACTGACCTCTGGCCTTCCTCTTGTAGTAGATCAGACCTGCCAAAGACAAAATCAAGCCCAGAAGCAGACCTGACGCTCCGGTGGCGATCTTGTTTCTGTCTGATTGTGGCATGGAGGGATCTGGAGAGACAGACACATGTCTCTATCTATAGACACATCTGCATGTTGACCTGTCTCTCTATGTCTTCATCACCTATCCATGGACAGAGACACACATAGATACTCACTCCAGTCCACTTTCTTAGGAGAGGGGAAACTGGCGTGTTCCACCATGCAGGTGATCTTCTCTCCAGACCTGAGATGAAATAAGTGAAGAAGAAGAAAACACACAGAAAATAAACAACATATCAACAATAAATAAGACGTGATGTGATTGGATGAGGTAAGTCTGTACTTTCCTGTCTGTCTGCACAGAAACTAGTCGAGGCTGATACTAAACATCAGCCCAGTTTAAAACACGTTATTAATACACAATAAATACTCTGTCGTCCATCTGGGATCTCACCTGTAAAGAGCCACGCATCCCACCTTAAATATACAGCTGGTGTCTACAGAGCAGACACTGAGGAGACACGTTCCACCTTAAACATACAGCTGGTGTCTACAGAGCAGACACTGAGGAGACACGTTCCACCTTAAACCATCACTTTGTGCTTTGTTTTCCAGTCATTGTGTGTGTGTGTGTGTGTGTGTGTGTGTGTGTGTGTGTGTGTGTGCGTGCGTGTGTGTGTGTGTGTGTGTGTGTGTGTGCGTGAGTGTGTAGTGTTAAAGTATTGTGTATGTATTTGGACCGGTCCATTCGGTACTGAGTCTAAGTGTTCTGACCTGGGCGTGTACTCCAGGTAGGAGTGGATCTGGTAGTACCAATCACCATTTGCCAGCTCATCGGTGGAAGTGACGTCAGAGGTCACCGGCTGTCCGTCTCTCAGCCAGGTGACACTGATGTATTTGGGGTAGAAGTTGTAGACACTGCACATCAGCATGGCCGGATGTCGGCCACTAGGGGGCCTCACTGAAGTCAGTCTCACACTGGGCTCAGCTGGTAAAGAATAATAATAATTATTATTATTATCATCATCGTTATTATCATCATCATCATCAGGGCTTGAAATTAACTTTCTGAATCAACGTCAAATGTGTAGAGTTGCTAATCCTCAGAGTATATAATGTTTGGGGCCACATGGTGGCGCAGTGGTCAGCGCAGTCGCCTCACAGCAGAAAGGTCGTGGGTTGGAATCCCGGGGTAGTCCAACCTTGGCGGTTGTACTGATGTGTCGTAGGTTAGTTTACATTATTACGACAGCGGCCCCCAGAGGAGTTACCATAAACTGATTTACGGCAGTGCCTAGCAGAGCTGGAATAAAGCATGTTAAACGGCTCTTCTGCGGTGAGTCGCCTCAGTCCAGCCCTCCGCATTGAGGACTAGACTCTGTTATAGCCGGACCTCAAACAGGACTCATGAAAACCCGGCACGTTACTGTAACATGAGACTCATGCTAGATCTGCTGGATGATGCAGATGCAGTAAATTCTGAAGCACTTATTTTGTTCCTAGACTTCTATGAGGCCTTTGACGTGATTGAACTCACGGTTCTGTTACAGTCCGTCGAGGCGTTGGGCTTTGGGAATAACTTTGTTGGCATTGTCAATATGTTTTACAAAGATATGAATAGTTCTGTTATGATGAACTTTAACAGCTGTAAAAGAGTCCAGATGAACAGAGGGCTCCGCCAAGGCTGCCCTGTTCCTCCTCCCTTATTTATTTGAGGGGCTGAATTCTTATCAGTTAATATCGAGAATGATGGACGTTTGGAAGGAATGTCGGGTTTTGGTGGAGAGTTAAAAATCTCACAACTGGCAGACGACACCACTTTGTTTTGAAGGACAAGAAGCACGTGAGGAACTCTGTTACCTCAGGTATCCAATGTTCCAGGGCCTCGGACCTGCGACTAAATGTGTGCACATGTGGAATGTTGTCTGTGCGTGATTGTAGCGATTGTGTAGTTGGAAACATCCGGTAAAAGAGTCCGTTAAGTATTTGGGAATATATACAACTACACATCTTACAGCTAGACAACATCTCCATTTCTCCAACAGATTAAAAAGACCAAGTCTGTCTTCAGGATTGGTCTTGGAAGGGGTTTATCTACTTTAGGAGGAGTTCTCCTCTCCAAAGCAGAGGGCCTGTCTCGCTTTGTGGGTCCATCTGTGTCTCTATTGGTTTATGGTTCTACCGCCACAGAAGCAAATAGAACTTTCTTAAATGTCATTTGGAAGAATAAACCACACCAGCTTAAAACATGTGTCCTGTCCAGCAGTGAAGCAGAAGGAGGTCTGGAAGTTCTAGATTCCGTTGATTCTGGTAACACAACACACAAACACGCTCACACTTGTTGTGTGTTGGTGAAATGTCCCATAAGTGTTGGACTGGTGTGGAGTCTCGTGACTCTGTCCCTCCTTTAACATGAGACACGTGATCTGCTGCTGTCTTCATCCAGAAGATGTGCTCTTCAACATCTGATTAATTGTGTTACTGTAGATGCAACATGTGTACTCACAAACAGGAGTTGTGTAAATCACTACCTAAGATCCCTGCTTGTCTCCAAGAAATGAGTCTTTCCTTAAACCTCTCAGCCTTGAAACAACAACACAAGTAACGAGCTGCTGACCTACTACCACACTTGTGTCCTGACAGCCGTCTGTTACTTTACATGTGTACACGTGTACTCCCCTTGTGTTTTGTTGTGTGTCTGTTCTTTGTTTGTATTATGTTGTTACCATTTATTAGGGGTCCAAGCCCCAGGGGCTGGGGACCCCTATTGTTTCTGCTCAGATTTTTATTTTTATTTTTCCGTTGGTAAAAGTGGTACTGCAGCCTACACCGTAACAGATTCTACAAAACCCTTTGGAGGCCTGGTACAGAACTTCGCAGTTACCCCAGATGCAAAACATGACACATGTCAACCAGTTGGTGGCGCTATTTTGAAGGTCAAGACGTTTTGGCGTGTAACTTCCAAACCGTACATCGGACATGCAAAACCTTTACATGTGCACATTCACTGAGCAGAGCTGAATCACGTGGTATAGGCCACGCCCATTTCTGCCGTAATTTCATTTCGCAAATTTGCGAAAATAGCCAAAACTACTTGTTCGACTCCTCCTAGGCCGTGCGATCGATTTACACGAAACGTGGCACACATCATCTACAGTCACTCAAGGCAAAAAGTTATCGAAAGAATTTTGATCCGTTGCTCGGTTTTGATTTGACAGATCAATGAACCTTGACTGAAAAACGGTGATTTTCCATGACGGTGCCATAACCCATCAATGCATTGACATATCAACTTGACATTTTAGAGGTATGTCAGGTATTGTCAAAAGATCCTAAGCCATGAAGTGCGTTTCATTTGCCCAATAGGGGGCGCTATAAATTGGAGAAGTTTATATCTCATAACTGACACCATGGATTTGGATGACATTTGGGGTGCACAATCTAGGATCATACTGGAGTTGATACATGGAATTTGGTCATGAATTTAAAAAAGTGGGCGTGGCTTATGACAAAAATGTAAATTTCACCTGCGAAATTTCAAAAATGCCCCAAAATGTCCCCCAAATCCCCTGCACATCCTACAGAGCTGAGATGTTGTGAGCAGATCCAGTAAGTGATGCCAACACTTTGCTGCACTGCAACATAGGGTCAATTCAGAAGTCCGTCACTCTATATTTTTCAAAATATGAAAAATCATAAAACATAAATATTTCTGCACAGATTCATTCAGTTGCTACCAAAACCGCCACAGACATTCTGGAGAATGAACATATCAAGGGGGTCAAAGGTCATTCTAATCGATCAAAACATGCATCCACAGCAATGTACAATATATGCCTGTACAGTGTACAATATACATAATATTTTATTTTCACACATATTTGATCAAACTATTCCAAAATATTTGACAGGACACGTGACACTACCAGCATGACGTGTGAATGTGTTCATATGTTTATCAGCGACGGTTTTTGTGTTATAAGCGTTTAAAGTATAAGGGACAACATGCAGCTCTTTAGCAGCAGCTATGCTATTGGTTAAAGGTGGCGGATCTTGTTCACAGCAACTCCGATTAACACGAAACTTGGTCCACCAATAAGTCATGACGCCCTGAGGATCTGTGCATTATTTACTGTTAATTGACCACTAGGTGGCGCTATGCTGCAAAATCATGAAACGCGCTAAAATTATATTTCCAAACTACTTGTAGCCTGTCAGTGTGATCAAACTGAAGCTTTGCAGCTAGCAGCTATGTACTCTTGTGAGCACCCTTCAGTAAAGGACATTTTATAATGCAAACCATTATCACCCCAAGTCCACTCTACTGCCCTTTGACACAGCTACACAACGCACTACAGGAGTATAACTACACATTTCTTTCAGAATCAGCAAACAAGTCACAGAATGACCCATAGCAGCTGTAAGATAAGCCTCTGCTTCCACATCTCTGGCTCAGACACCGCCATTAGCTGCGTCTGTTAAGAACTAATCTCAGTTTCCTGATGACGCCTTCACGCATTCACTGCATAGATGCTGAACTCAGATGCAGCATACTCATGCTTCATTACATCCTCCTACTCCCACTTCAGCAGGTTTAATTAAAACACAAATAAGTTCCCTGAAGCTCAGAACAAGGTTTCCAGCAGGCTGCATTTCTCCCACTTTACTGAATAACTCACTGCAAGGCTGCCAAGAAACCCTCTGAAGTTAGTGGAAGACAACCTCTTCGCTCCTGTCAGCCCCACACTTGCCTCGTCCATGGGAGGGAACACTAGAATTGTACTTCTCCTAAAACAGATACTACACGCTCTTCCACTGTTAGTACTCAGTACTTAACACTCAACATTGTTGACAAGTATGTACAGCCTAATACTACTCATTTCCCCACCTCATCCCTACATGTCATTATATTCTTTTAGACACATATGTTGTTTTTCTTCCAGCCCCAACCCACACGATGTTAATAACCTGTTCCAGGTTCATCAATAATCCTTTGTTGACGTCATAGATGATCAATAGTTGTGCGCTGTGTTCACAACCATCCTCATACACCATCTTGACGGACAGCTTTACGACCACCGTCGCTTTTTAAGACTGAGACTTGCATCCGTCTAATAAGCAAACAGCTCAACTAGCGAGGCTCCTACAGACAGCCAGACCCGACTTACATACATGGGGGCTTGGAGCCCGTTAATACCTGCTGGCAGCGCTGCTTTATGTCGGGGACTGTCTCACACCCTGATTGGGTTCTTCTGACGTAGTTGTGTAATGATACTGAACCTGATGTGTGTCCGTAATACTACACACCTGTTTTATGTACCATGTTCTATTGTTCACTAATACACACACACACACACACACACACACACACACACATACACACATACACACACACACACACAAACACAGACACACATACACACACGCACACACAGACATACACACACGGACACACACACGCACACGCACAGACAAACACACACACAGACACACATACGCACACACACGCACACACAAAAACACAAACGAACGCGGGCGCGCACACAAGCGCGCGCACACACACCTACGCGCGCGGTGACAAACACACACGGACACACGCGGGCACAGAAAAACGCGCGCGCACATACACGCGCTCACACCGACACACACAACTCACAGACGCGCGCACACACAACTCACAAACGCGCGCGCGCACTTATACACATACAGATACAAACACAAACACACACACTCACACACACACACACGCACACACAGACACGCGCACACACACACGGACACACACGCGCACACACAACTCACATACGCGCGTGCACACACAACTCACAAACGCGCGCGAACAATTACACACGCGCGCGTACACACAGACACTTATACATACATGCACTACTAATAGTATTAGTAACAGTAGTAATAGTAGTCATAATAATAGTACTACTGATAGTACTAGTAACAGTAGTAGTAGTCATAATAATAGTACTATAGATAGTATTAGTAACAGTAGTAGTAGTGGTAGTCATAAAATATTACTACTAATAGTGGTAGTAACAGTAGTAGTAATAGTCATAATAACAGTACTACTAATAGTAGTAGTAACAGTAGTAGTAATAGTAATAATAGTAGTACTACTAATAGTAGTAGTAACAGTAGTAGTAATAGTCATAATAACAGTACTACTAATAGTAGTAGTAACATTAGTAGTAATAGTCATAATAACAGTACTACTAATAGTAGTAGTAACAGTAGTAGTAATAGTCATAATAGTAGTACTACTAATAGTAGTAGTAACAGTAGTAGTAATAGTCATAATAGTAGTACTACTAATAGTAGTGATAACAGTAGTAGTAATAGTCATAATAACAGTACTACTGATAGTAGTAGTAACAGTAGTAGTAATGGTCATAATAGTAGTACTACTGATAGTAGTAGTAACAGTAGTAGTAATAGTCATAATAGTAGTACTACTAATAGTAGTAGTAACAGTAGTAGTAATAGTCATAATAGTAGTACTACTAATAGTAGTAGTAACAGTAGTAGTAATAGTCATCATAGTAGAGCAGCTCACCTGTCTTATCCAGTACATCTTGGAACCATGTCTCTATATTAGGTTTGCAGTATCTCTCTTTCTGAGCTCTCATGTGTGCCATCTCTGTAGGATCGTTGTTCCAGAGCTCTGCGTTACGGATACCATGATCAGTGTATCCAACCCACTTCCCCACAGTGCTGTTAAACCTGATATCTTCTATCTTATTGAAATACTGAGAGCCTATGTACTCTATTTCAGGAAGCTCAGAGGAGGTGAAAACACATGTGTCCAGGCAATACCGCAAAAACGCATCTGGAACAGAAAGAGAAACAGGTTCAAGTTACTTAGTTGAATTGTTTTAAAGACAATAATTAAAACCTCTTTTCTAACAACACAGCAGAGTCCATCCAACCGAGACTGATTTACATATTTTATCTCACCTGCTCCATAGAAACCCACGACCAGGAGGGAGCAACACACAACAAGGCAGCATGAAGCCATGTGTCTGTCTTGCTGATGAACACAATAAACTGTCCTCCTTTACAGACTGACTGGTGTGGACTGCCCCTTGGACATAAACCAGTCCACCACCCAATCACCTCACTGGGCTGGCTAGCTCTCCCAACATCAGCCAATAGAAAACACAGAGGCCTGCCGCGTCATCTGTTACCAGGTAGAGGGTAGAGTCTAATGCTGGAAAGGGACAGAAACTCAAAGGTTCGAGCCTGTTCGGGGACTGAGAAGCTTTGGCCGGTGACAGAATGACAAGAGGACATGTGTTGTTAGTATAGCGCCCCCTAGCTGCAGGACACTCAACATGTACACAATACACACTCAACATGTAGACAATACACACTCAACCAGTAGACAATACACACTCAACATGTAGACAATACACACTCAACCAGTAGACAATACACACTCAACATGTACAAGAACACACACACACACACACACACACACACACACACACACACACACACACACACACACACACACACACACACACACACAAGCCAAGCGCGAAGCAAGCCCAATAATAAAAGCGATGCATCAGTTTGACGCTGAATGGCGGAAATAGGTATAAATGTCCCAAACTCTTAGAGGGATTTATTCATGACGTCATGGAAAACAGGGGGGACACGACGCTGTTTTAGGAGAAGTCAAAGAGGGAGGGGCCTCAGTACGTCACTACAGCACGACTCTTTACACAGTACTTCCTGATCTGCGTCACATAACGCAATGGCGGCTCATCAGTGTGTGTGTGTGTGTGTGTGTGTATATATACACTCACTGGCCACTTTATTAGGTACACCTTGCTAGTACCGGGTTGGACCCCCTTTTGCCTTCAGAACTGCCTTAATCCTTCGTGGCATAGATTCAACAAGGTACTGGAAACATTCCTCGGAGAGTTTGGTCCATATTGACATGATAGCATCACGCAGTTGCTGCAGATTTGTCGGCTGCACATCCATGATGCCAATCTCCCGGTCCACCACATCCCAAAGGTGCTCTATTGGATTGAGATCTGGTGACTGTGGAGGCCATTTGAGTACAAAGAACTCATTGTCATGTTCAAGAAACCAGTCTGAGATGATTCGAGCTTTATGACATGATGCGTTATCCTGCTGGAAGTAGCCATCAGAAGATGGGAACACTGTGGTCATAAAGGAATGGACATGGTCAGCAACAATACTCAGGTAGGCTGTGGCGTTGACACGATGCTCAATTGGTACTAAGGGGCCCAAAGTGTACCAAGAAAATATCCCCCACACCATTACACCACCACCACCAGCCTGAACCGCTGATACAAGGCAGGATGGATCCATGCTTTCATGTTGTTGACGCCAAATTCTGACCCTACCATCCGAATGTCGCAGCAGAAATCGAGACTCATCAGACCAGGCAACGTTTTTCCAATCTTCTATTGTCCAATTTTGGTGAGCCTGTGCGAATTGTAGCCTCAGTTTCCTGTTCTTAGCTGACAGGAGTGGCACCCGGTGTGGTCTTCTGCTGCTGTAGCCCATCTGCCTCAAGGTTCGACGTGTTGTGCGTTCAGAGATGCTCTTCTGCATACCTCGGTTGTAATGAGTGGTTATTTGAGTTACTGTTGCCTTTCTATCAGCTCGAACCAGTCTGGCCATTCTCCTCTGACCTCTGGCATCAACAAGGCATTTTCGCCCACAGAACTGCCGCTCACTGGATATTTTCTCTTTTTCGGACCATTCTCGGTAAACCCTAGAGATGGTTGTGCGTGAAAATCCCAGTAGATCAGCAGTTTCTGAAATACTCAGACCAGCCCGTCTGGCACCAACAACCATGCCACGTTCAAAGTCACTTAAATCACCTTTCTTCCCCATTCTGATGCTCGGTTTGAACTGCAGCAGATCGTCTTGACCATGTCTACATGCCTAAATGCATTGAGTTGCTGCCATGTGATTGGCTGATTAGAAATTTGCGTTAACGAGCAGTTGGACAGGTGTGCCTAATAAAGTGGCCGGTGAGTTTATATATATGTGTGTGTGTACATATATATATATACCTGCGCAGAGATAGTTTTAAAGTGGCATGGGGGGTGCGATTCTCCCAACGCCACATGACTTGATTGTAGAGCAGATGGTTCGGATGGCAAGGGGGATCCCTAGACGACCGGCACCTCCACACAACTGCAGGGGGCTGCCGGAAATCCAGTTTTTCGGAAACCGCCTCGAAGCATGCCGCCACAGCTTGCTTTTCTGTTGGGGTGAGCTCCCTTAGCCTTATGTCTTCCAGACTCACCCACAAGGCAGCGGGGCAGTGGTTGATAGGTGCCAGGGCGTGTCCACCAGGGTGGGCCTGCACACCATATCTCTGGGGCCCACTGCTGCTCCGAGATCCCCTGCCCAGTTAGCCTGGGGCCGCAAGACCCCAGTTACCACGTGTGGCCACGGGGAGGCCTGGCAGGAGTCTTGGTGAAGGAGAGGCTATGTACTGGCAAGGGAAGGCTTACACGCTAGCATGCTGCCCTATTCACCACAGAGGCTAGCCAGCGGCAGCAAGCTAAGGGCAGGAAGGACACAAGCGGGTTGGAAGAACACATGCACCTTCCCTCCAACTACACACTGCTGCACTACCCGCATCACAACAGCCTGTGTGTATGTACACACACACACACACACACACACACACACACACACACACACACACACACACACATATATATATGGGCTGGGACTTTAACGCGTCAATTCGATAATTAATTATAGGAAAAATAACGGCGTTAAAAAAATTAACGCAATTTATGGCGTTTTATTTTTACCCTCTAGTCAACACGGAACGCTTCTCAGTGCACTCGTTTCTGGCATACGGATTATACCAATGCACCGAGTGACGTCAGTCAAGCGGAAGGCGGAGTAGGTCAGGCTAACAAGTTAGTATGCTAGCAACAGATGTGATGGACGACAAGGACGACACCGCGTTGCTTCGCTCTGTGGATGGGAAATTAACGTTTAAAAAGCGGTCGGATGGAAGCCCAGATAAGAGCGCTGGTGTGTGCAGACTCTGCAACAAAGAGTTGGCATTCCACCGCAGTTATTCAGGCCTCCGGTACCAGCTACATGCTAAACACGTTGCAGCTAGTACCAACACCGGAGCTAACGCTAATGCTAACGCTAACGCTAGTGCTAACGCTAACGCTAGTGCTCCTAGTACAACCAAGCAGAGTCGCCCACCGACTCTCCACCAGATGACGGGGTTCAAAGCCAAGATGAGTAAGTCCACGTCTGATAAATTAACAAACTCACTGGCCAAACGGATCCCTGTGGACTGTAGACCACTTTCAGTGGTAGAAGACCAGGGCTTACAGAAAGTACTGTGTTTACACAACAAACTTGTTTTGAACAAAACAAACAGGATTTTGTTGTTTAAACTTCTGTATGTGTCTATTCATTGATTTAGTCATCTAGCAAGACCTGTTTGAATTGAGAAATGTTGCTTCTGGTGTCAAATATCGATATGCGATTAAAATGCGATTAATTACGGTTAATTAATTACAAAGCCCATAATTAATTCGATTAATTTTTTAATCCAAGTCCCACCACTAATATATATATATATATATATATATATATATATATATATATATATATATATATATATATATAATACATAGCATTACAAGCTTGTACTGCTATGTATTAAACGTTTTTTCCTGCATCTGTATTGATATTCCGCTCCTCATTAGTTCAGCACTTACCATTGACGGTTCCTGGGGAAAAACCACTATATATGCCGGATACACTCGTCACAGACAAGGGACCGCAGTTTGCTGCTGCAGAGTTCGCAGATTTTGCTAAAGATTACAACTTTCAACATGTTACCAGTAGCCCCCGTTACCCTCAAAGCAATGGGGAAGCTGAACGTGCGGTAAAGACTGTGAAATCCTTGTTGCAGAAGAGTGAGGACCCTCACAAAGCGCTTATGGTGTACAGAGCAACTCCTCTTGCCCATGGAGGATCACCGGCACAGCTCCTGATGGGGCGCAACATCCAAACACCCCTTCCGGTGTGTCCACGCACTCTCAAACCAGCATGGCCAGACTTGAGAGCTTTTGAGTTGAAAGACCAGGAGCTTAAAAGACAACAGGCTGAAGGACATGATATGAGATGTGAAATGTGTGTCTAGATGTGAGATGTGAAATGTGTGTCTAGATATGAGTTGTGAGATGTGAAGTTCATTTAACCAGTCTACATATGCTCACGTTTACAGAGAGGTTTAAGGTGCCAGCTGTTCCCCTGCCTTGTTGGTAAAATCAGCATTAGGCTTTATTACCATGTGATTTAATTGTTCTGTAAAGATCCTGAAAGTATCAGTGTAAAAGGGGGAGATGTAGTGAGCAGGTTTTGATATGTAATGAGCGCGCATGCGCGAGTGTTGGGACTTGAAGACATGCCTAGTAAAAGGTCAACGTTATGCCTTGGTCTCCGGTCCATTCATGACTAATATCAGTACTATAAAGTACAAGACAACATGCACCCCCAAACAAATTCTGGGGACCGTCCTTGATGAGTCCCGCTGGCAGCCAGAAGACACCAGGGTCTTTCTTGTGGCATTCCATCCAGCCCAGCAGCACCGTCAGGGACTCCTGCTCAGCAAAGTTTTTCCCCCTAATTTGTAAATAGTTGTAAATTTTAAGACTGTCGCTTAATTATTAATTATAATAAAAGAAAAAATTCAGTCCTTTGTTGTCCGTGAAATGTTTGTTAACCCTTTTATAAATGGTTGTACTTTAGTTGTAAATAGTAAAAAGAATAGATAACACATATAACAAAGTAACAATGTTTTAATTTATAAAACATCTAACGTTTTGCACAATACACTTATTCATAACAATTAATAGCCACACAAAGAACAACAACCAATCAACGCCTGTCTCTCATTCTGGCTCCAGTAAACAGTTGCTGGTTGTCTTCACGGAGTGGGATGAACTGCTCAGTTTGTTCCTTGCTGCCTTAAACAAGCTGACATGTAAAGCATGTTGTGTGTTATGTCACCAGACACAAGGCTTCTTATGGACTACATTCATCATAATTAAAACGTTTAACTACACTTAACGGTTTTACAGTCTGGAAATAAGGCAGGACTCACAACTTAACCTGACATTAGTTCATCTTGGTGCATTGATGTAGATAATATGAAGTATCAATAGTCTATAAAATGTCCCGATCATCTTAGATATGAGTCCAGCTTGTAAAGTGGAACTTGGGAAAGTGAAGCGTTATAAGGCTTTAGTTCAAAGCTGAAACTGAGGCCTCACATCGAGCCGTCGGCTAGCATGCTAGGTGGCTACATGGAAGCAATACTAACCTCACGTATCTTAACAGACATTTTGAGCTTTTAAGCTCCCCTGAAGTTTAACATATCTGCCGTTAGATGTTCAAATGAGTAGAAACCCAGTACTTACATTTATAAGGGACATCTTGCTCGGTGCTTTGAACAGACATTCGTCCGCCGCCCATTATTTATTTATCTTTATTTGTTGTTGGTGAGGAGAAGGGGCGGAGCAGCGGCGCGCAAAGCATCTTGGGATATGGAAGTCCGCGAAGGATAGTAGCGGTGCATCCATAGACATATAAAGAGTAGACGCCGTATTGGCTGTTGGGGCGCGAGAAATACGGCCGCCATCTTGGACCGGTCATCCTACGAGTTGCCTAGCAGCAGAATACACGACACGACTGAGAAAGATGGCAGTGTGGAGTTAGAAAACAACGAGACAGGAGACGTAGTCGAGGTAGTTTACTAGCTCCAACTTTACATGTCATATATTCGACAACGACACTGAACTCTCTGGACCGGAAGCGGAAGTGCATTCTCTCTTAGGTGAATGTCTCTAGTTATATAGATGTGGGTCACCACACAGGCCCCCCCAGAATTCACCTACACAAAACAATGCAAAACAGCAAAAGCGCAACTCATGAACATAAAAATAGACTCTACAACAGAACAGTCAATGACATAGTGCAAAGTCACGGGGAAAACAAGTGACGAGTCGGGGGGTGGACCCTGCGGCCATAACGGCTGCGCTTCACAGGAGGGGAAACAGATGGGGCCGAAACCCGGGCCATAGGCGGGGCCGAAGCAGGAACAGAGGCAGGTGCCGGGGCCGACCTAGGAGGGCGTCCCCGCCGCGGGGGTAGGGCCAATTGCATTGGCTCCCCAATGTCCAAGTGAGCAGGCTTGAGACGGTCTATAGCGACCCGCTCCGGCCTGCCCCCCATGTCCACCACAAAGTTCTTATCCCCCGCCTCCAGGACGCGGAAGGGCCCGTCGTATGGGGGCTGCAGCGGGGACCGATGGCTGTCGTGCCTAATGAAGACGTACCTCGCCGATGGCAGATCCTTGGGGACGTAGGACCGGGGGAGGCAGTGTTGAGACATCGGAACGGGAGCGAAGGCACCGGCAGCGCTCCGGGACGCACTGAGGTGAGAGGCGGCCGACCAGGGAGTCGTAGCATCCGGAAGAAACTCCCCCGGAACTCGCAGGGGCTGGCCATACACCAGCTCAGCGGAGGAGGTCTGGAGGTCTTCCTTCGGGGCCGAACGCAGGCCGAGCATGACCCATGGGAGCCGGTCCATCCAGTCGCAGCCAGTGAGGCTTGCCCGCAGAGCGGCTTTCATGTCCCGATGGAACCGCTCACAAAGTCCGTTGCTCTGCGGGTTGTACGCCGTAGTGCGGTGGATCTTCATCCCCAGGTGCTCAGCGACCGCCGTCCAGAGCTCCGAGGTAAACTGGGAGCCCCGGTCGCTCGTGATGTCACCCGGTGTGCCGAAACGGGCCACCCAGAAGCCGATGAACGCCCGTGCTACCTCTGCTGCCGTCGTGGAGGACAAGGGAATAGCCTCTGGCCACCTGGTGGCCCTGTCCACAATAGTGAGGAGGAACGTATAACCACGGGAGGGGGGCAGGGGACCCACCAGGTCAACATTGACGTGGTCAAACCGCCTCTCTGGAACCACAAACGGCGCCAAAGGGGCCTTGGTATGGCGGTGCACCTTGGCGCGTTGGCACGCCACACAAGAGCCGGCCCAGGCTCTAACATCCTTACGGAGCCCAGGCCAAACAAACTTGACGCTCACCAATTTGGTCGAGGCCTTCACTCCCGGGTGGGAAAGGCCGTGGACGGTGTCGAAAACTCGGCGCCGCCAGGAAGTAGGCACCAGGGGGCGCGGTTGACCGGTGGAGATGTCACAGAGGAGGGTGGTGTTGGCCGCGTCGAACGTCACGTCCTCCAGCCGTAGCGCCGTAGGGGTCGACCGGTAGTCTTGAACGGTCGCGTCCTTGGCTTGGTCCGCTGCCATAGCGGCGTAGTCGAGTCCCAAGTGAACGGCGTTAACAACCGCCCGTGAAAGGCAGTCGGCGACGGAGTTATCCTTGCCCGACACGTGTTGTATGTCCGTGGTAAACTCGGAAACCGCCGCGAGATGACGCTGCTGACGCCCAGACCACGGTTCTGAGGTTTTGGCCATACAGAACGTCAGCGGTTTGTGGTCCACGAAAGCGGTGAACTGTCGGCCCTCCAATAGGAACCTAAAGTGTCTGGTTGCGAGGAAGAGACCCAGTAGTTCCCTATCAAAGGTGCTGTATTTGCGCTCGCTCTCACGGAGTTGTTTACTGAAGAACGCCAACGGCTGCCAGCCCCCCCCCCACCCACTGCTCACACACAGCCCCCACGGCGTAGTCGGAGGCATCCGTTGTAAGGGCTATGGGGGCGGCAGGCGACGGGTGAGCTAGCAGCGCAGCGTTGGCCAGCGCGGTCTTGGCGGCCACAAAAGCCTCGTCCATCCCCGAAGACCAGTCCAGCTCGTCCTTAGACTTCTTACCCCGCAGGGCCTCATACAGGGGACGCATGATGTGGGCGGCACGGGGCAGGAAACGGTTATAAAAGTTCACCATGCCCAGGAATTCCTGCAGCGACTGTACAGTGCGGGGGCGGGGGAACATGGTGACAGCCTCAACCCTGGCAGGGAGGGGAACGGCCCCCTGTGGAGTGATGTGGTGCCCGAGGAAGGTGATGGACGACTCCCCGAACTGACACTTAGCTGGGTTGATGATGAGGCCGTGTTCGCTGAGCCTGTCAAACAGCTGTCTGAGGTGCGTCATGTGTTCCTCCGCCGACGCGCTGGCCACGAGGATGTCGTCTAAGTACACAAACAAAAATGGCATGTCACGGAGCACAGAATCCATAAGGCGCTGAAACGTCTGCGCCGCCCCTTTAAGGCCGAAAGGCATACGTAAAAACTCAAAGAGCCCAAAGGGTGTGATGACAGCCGTTTTTGGGACATCCAGTGGGTGGACCGGCACTTGGTGATACCCCCGCACTAAGTCGATTTTGGAATAGATGGCAGCGCCCGCCAGGTGGGTAGAGAAATCTTGTATGTGCGGTATGGGGTACCGGTCGGGGGTCGTGGCATTGTTTAGGCGACGGTAGTCCCCGCACGGGCGCCAACCCCCGTCGGCCTTAGTAACCATGTGAAGAGGGGAAGCCCATGGGCTGTCAGAACGGCGGACAATGCCGAGGCGCTCCATAGTCGAAAACTCCTCCCTGGCTATTGCGAGCTTGGCCGAGTCGAGGCGTCGGGCCCGGGCGTAAACTGGGGGCCCCACTGTGGTGATATGATGTTCCACGCCGTGCTTGGCCACCGCCGAGGAGAAGGTGGGTGTGGTCAGCTCGGGGAAATTTGCGAGCAGGCGTTGGTATGGATCCCCGGTGGAGAGTGTGTTAGCGAGGCACAGCGCTCCAGCGCCCCCAAGCGTGCAGGGGTATGACGCAAAAGAGACGGCATCAATCACGCGACAGTTTTTAACATCCACCAGCAGGTTGAAAGCACAGAGGAAATCCGCACCTAGGAGCGGGGTGGATACAGCAGCCATCACAAAGTCCCAGCCGAAACGTCGGCCGCCAAAACACACGTCCACATGTCTGATACCGTACGTCCGAATGGACGTGCCGTTGGCGGCGTCCATCTGGGGGCCGTGACTGTCGGTCATCGTGTCCACAGCTTGTGCTGGTAGTATGCTGCGTTGAGCGCCAGAGTCAACCAGCAGCCGCCGGCCCGACAAGGAGTCTCTGATGAACAACAGCTTGCAGTCACGGCCGGCGCCCATAGCCGTTAACGAGCGCCGGCCTTGGCGTTTCCCTGAACCCTGTAACTGCAGGGTTTGCGACACCGTTTTGCTTTTGCCCCAAACCTGGCATGGTAATAACAGAGCCCGTCGTCAGGTTGGCGGCGGGCTGTCACCGCAGCCGCGGTGTCCATATAGTCGTACACAGGTGGTGGTGGGGCGGTCTGGTGGGGTAGCAGGGCATGCACAAACTGTTGCCGGTTGGCCAGGAAAACCCTGTCTGCTTCAGCAGCCAGAGAACGGTAGTCCTTGGAGGCGGCGAGAGGAGAACTGGCCAGTGCTGTGCGTACAGGTGCGGGGAGCTGCCTCAGAAAAACGTGTGTGAAAAGAAAGGCCGGATCAGCCGATCCCAGCACAGACAGCATTTTTTCCATTAAATCAGACGGTTTGCCGTCGCCGAGGCCATTCGGGGACAGTAAACGGTCTGCCTTCTCCAGCTCCGACAGGTCAAATAGTTTCAGGAGGAATGTCTTTATAGCATCGTACTTGCCAGCAGCTGGCGGAGCTTCCAACAGTGTCATTGCTCGCGCCGTTGTCGATGCGTCTAACGCCGCCACTACGTGGAAGTACTGCGTTGCATCCTGCGTTATCCCTCTCAGCTGGAACTGGGCTTCCACATGTTGAAACCACGGCCGTGGATTATGCTGCCAAAAGTCGGGTAGCTTCACAGTAGCGGTGTAAATGCTAGCGTTAGCAATAGCCATGTTGTTAGCACCGGCGTCGTCGTTGTCAAACATACTCGTATTAGTTGTTCGATCACGTCGGGGTCACCAATGTGGAGTTAGAAAACAACGAGACAGGAGACGTGAGAGTAGACGTAGTCGAGGTAGTTTACTAGCTCCAACTTTACATGTCATATATTCGACAACGACACTGAACTCTCTGGACCGGAAGCGGAAGTGCATTATCTCTTAGGTGAATGTCTCTAGTTATATAGATGTGGGTCACCACAGCAGAACACTGTTCAGCATATTCCTGCTCCAATCGACGGACCGTGGAAAACAGGGCTCGGGGGATTACTTTTCACAAGTAAGATTGAATATACGGTGGCACCACATTGCAAAATTCACCTCTCTTGACCTGCAGAGAGGGAGCACGAGAAAGAAACTCTGCAGAACAGGTCTCTTTCAAGGGTTTTAGGGGTTTCATGTCAAACTTTAATTAGCAACTTTTATTCTTTCCCCGACATTGTTATGCTACATTGTTCATATATTTATCTCTCTTTAAAATATATATGTATATCTGTATTTATGTTTTATTATTACATCATACTATTGGATATAATTACGATATTATTACAGTATTATACCAATTTATTATACACACACACACACACACACACACACACACACACACACACACACACACACACACACACACACACTGTATACTTCCTACCGTCACATGTAAATATTTTGTGTTGTTGTCAGTGTTTACGTTTGTCAATTGTGTGTAATGCACTGGTCACCTATGTAAGCAACGTTGTACATGTGTAAATATGGTTTGGGGCGGGGATTTATATATATTTTCATTTTCTCTGATATATAACATATATTGTTGTTATATATACTGTAGATATATAATGTGTTCATATATTGTTTATATATTTATATAGCCTAATCATATATTGTTTCTTCAACTTATTAAAATAGCTGACTTTACTGCCACTATCTGCTTCTGCCTCTCTATCATATTTTACCTTGTGTGTGTGTGTGTGTATATATATATATATATATATATAGTGAGCGTTTTGCTAAATACCGTATTGTTTCGAATATAAGACGACCCTGATTATAAGACGACCCCCCCCCCTTTTTTTTCAAGAATCATTTTTGGAAAAATACTTTTTGAAGAGCAAATATTGGTTTTATAAAGAAAAACATTATATTTGAAAATAATGATAATAAAACACTTTGAAAAAAGAAGGTAGTCTGTTTAACAGCTTTTAAATAAAATTATGTTTTCAATATATTTCAGATGAAATTGTCACATTTAAATAAAAAAATGTAAATACATTTGTAAATGAATGACTTATGGTATTTAAATAGCATACAAATGAAAATAAACTGTAGTCTATTGAGACTATCCATCTCATAGTGAAAAAATAACCATTTCAACATTTCAATACCTGCATTACCCATCGAAGTGGTCTAATTTTAGAACGGTCTTGAAACAAACCTGACTGAGTGAGAATGTATATTGACATTCAAAAGTCTAGAACTCGAATGTAAGACGACCCCCACTTTTTCATACGTATTTCCAGGGTAAAAAACCCGTCTTATATTCAGAACAATACGGTAGCTACCTATCATACATCACATATATCATATATCAGAATATTCTATTACTGTTAAGCCAACTATGAACATTGAAATACGTCAAACCATGTGTCCTGTATCATAGCTACATGTATGACGTTTTCAGCAACAAAAAAGGCGTGGAAATCAGTTTGGTATTCAGCGAGTTATGATTGATTAACTGCGCTGACAGTTCATTGCGCCTGCCAAACACATTACACTGAGTGGAGCGGGTGACCGGTCCAAGATGGCGGCCCCACGGCTCGTCAGCGTCAATAGGCAGTAGCGGTCGATGCGGCGTCTACTCTTTATATGTCTATGACATCAGAATCTGTAGAGCATTAGTGAGAATACGAGCAGGAGGCAATGAGATCCAGCAGGGGGCAGCACTGACAACCTGGGAGAAAACCTTCAGGTGAAAGCAACACACACTGGACTGCCACCAAAACAACCAACGAGGAAGAAGCGTCACTTCCTGCTTCAGCTGGTTGGAACCAGAACACGCCCTGTTAAAAAAGACCAACGATAAGAAAAGTGGTGAAGAGTGAAGAGACTGAAATACAACCAAACAAGTCTGGCCCACTTCAAGTACTGCTGACACCCAACTTAACTATTGTTTCTTCAACTATCTATAAGTACTAATGTGTACAGTGTACTGTACATGTGTACTGATGTGTATAGTGTACTGTCTATATGTATAGTGTACTGTCTATAAGTACTGATATGTATAGTGTACTGTCTATGTATATGTATAGTGCATGGTCTATATGTACTGATATGTATAGTGTACTGTCTATGTAGTATATGTATAGTGTATGGTCTATATGTACTGATATAGTGTAGTGATATAGAGTGTACTGTTTATATCTGTTTGTATTATAATGTAGTGATGTAGTATACTGCATATATATAGTGGTATTATAGTGTACTGTGTATATGTAGTGATATTATAGTGTAGTGTGCATAAGTAGTGGTATTATAGTGTAGTGTGTATATGTGGACTGATGTGAACCAGTGTAAACCTGGTCTGGACTGATCTAGTGTTACTGACCTCTGGCCTTCCTCTTGTAGTAGATCAGACCTGCCAAAGACAAAATCAAACCCAGAAGCAGACCTGACGCTCCGATGGCGATCTTGTTTCTGTCTGATTGTGGCATGGAGGGATTTGGAGAGACAGACACATGTCTCTATCTATAGACTCAGCTGCATGTTGACCTGTCTCTCTATGTCTTCATCACCTATCCATGGACAGAGACACACATAGATACTCACTCCAGTCCACTTTCTTAGGAGAGGGGAAACTGGCGTGTTCCACCATGCAGGTGATCTTCTCTCCAGACCTGAGATGAAATAAGTGAAGAAGAAGAAAACACACAAGAAAAAAACAACATATCAACAATAAAAAAGACACGATGTGATTGGATGAGGTAAGTCTGTACTTTCCTGTCTGTCTGCACAGAAACTAGTCGAGTCTGATACTAAACATCAGCCCAGTTTAAAACACGGTATTAATACACAATAAATACTCAGTCGTCCATCTGGGATCTCACCTGTAAAGAGCCACGCATCCCACCTTAAATATACAGCTGGTGTCTACAGAGCAGACACTGAGGAGACACGTTCCACCTTAAACATACAGCTGGTGTCTACAGAGCAGACACTGAGGAGACACGTTCCACCTTAAACATACAGCTGGTGTCTACAGAGCAGACACTGAGGAGACACGTTCCACCTTAAACCATCGCTTTGTTCTTTGTTGTCCAGTCATTATGTGTGTGTGTGTGTGTGTGTGTGTGTAAATGTGAGTGTGTAGTGTTAAAGTATTGTGTATGTATTTGGACCGGTCCATTTGGTACTGAGTCTAAGTGTTCTGACCTGGGCGTGTACTCCAGGTAGGAGTGGATCTGGTAGTACCAATCACCATTTGCCAGCTCATCGGTGGAAGTGACGTCAGAGGTCACCGGCTGTCCGTCTCTCAGCCAGGTGACACTGATGTATTTGGGGTAGAAGTTGTAGACACTGCACATCAGCATGGCCGGATGTCGGCCACCAGGGGGCGTCACTGAAGTCAGTCTCACACTGGGCTCAGCTGGTAAAGAATTATTTTGTTATCATCATCATCATCATCATCATCATCATCAGGACTTGAAATTAACTTTTTGAATCAATGTCAAATGTGTAGAATTGCTAATCCTGAGAGTATATAATGTTTGGGGCCACATGGTGGCGCAGTGGTCAGCACAGTCGCCTCACAGCAGAGAGGTCGTGGATTGGAATCGCGGGGTAGTCCAGCCTTGGCGGTTGTACTGATGTGTCGTAGGTTAGTTTACATTATTACGACAGCGGCCCCCAGAGGAGTTACCATAAACTGATTTACGGCAGTGCCTAGCAGAGCTGGAATAAAGCATGTTTAACGGCTCTTCTGCGGTGAGTCGCCTCAGTCCAGCCCTCCGCATTGAGGACTAGACTCTGTTATAGCCGGACCTCAAACAGGGCTCATGAAAACCCGGCACGTTACTGTAACATGAGACTCATCCTAGATCTGCTGGATTATGCAGATACAGTACATTCTGAAGCACTTATTTTGTTCCTAGACTTCTATGAGGCCTTTGACGCGATTGAACTCACGGTTCTGTTACAGTCCGTCGAGGCGTTGGGCTTTGGGAATAACTTTGTTGGCATCGTCAATATGTTTTACAAAGATATGAATAGTTCTGTTATGATGAACTTTAACAGCTGTAAAAGAGTCCAGAGGAACAGAGGGCTCCGCCAAGGCTGCCCTGTTCCTCCTCCCTTATTTATGTGAGGGGCTGAATTCTTATCAGTTAATATCATGAATGATGGACGTTTGGAAGGAATGTCGGGTTTTGGTGGAGAGTTAAAAATCTCACAACTGGCAGACGACACCACTTTGTTTTGAAGGACAAGAAGCACGTGAGGAACTCTGTTACCTCAGGTAACCAGTGTTCCAGGGCCTCGGACCTGCGACTAAATGTGTGCACATGTGGAATGTTGTCTGTGCGTGATTGTAGCGATTGTGTAGTTGGAAACATCCGGTAAAAGAGTCCGTTAAGTATTTGGGAATATATACAACTACACATCTTACAGCTAGACAACATCTCCATTTCTCCAACAGATTAAAAAGACCAAGCCTGTCTTCAGGATTGGTCTTGGAAGGGGTTTCTCTATTTTAGGAGGAGTTCTCCTCTCCAAAGCAGAGGGCCTGTCTCGCTTTGTGGGTCCATCTGTGTCTCTATTGGTTTATGGTTCTACCGCCACAGAAGCAAATAGAACTTTCTTAAATGTCATTTGGAAGAATAAACCACACCAGCTTAAAACATGTGTCCTGTCCAGCAGTGAAGCAGAAGGAGGTCTGGAAGTTCTAGATTCCGTTGATTCTGGTAACACAACACACAAACACGCTCACACTTGTTGTGTGATGGTGAAATGTCCCATAAGTGTTGGACTGGTGTGGAGTCTCGTGACTCTGTCCCTCCTTTAACATGAGACACGTGACCTGGTGCTGTCTTCATCCAGAAGATGTGCTCTTCAACATCTGATTAATTGTGTTACTGTAGATGCAACATGTGTACTCACAAACAGGAGTTGTGTAAATCACTACCTAAGATCCCCGCTTGTCTCCAAGAAGTGAGTCTTTCCTTAAACCTCTCAGCCTTGAAACAACAACACAAGTAACGAGCTGCTGACCTACTACCACACTTGTGTCCTGACAGCCGTCTGTTACTTTACATGTGTACACGTGTACTCCCCTTCTGTTTTGTTGTGTGTCTGTTCTTTGTTTGTATTATGTTGTTACCATTTATTAGGGGTCCAAGCCCCAGGGGCTGGGGACCCCTATTGTTTCTGCTCAGATTTTTATTTTTATTTTTCCGTTGGTAAAAGTGGTACTGCAGCCTACACCGTAACAGATTCTACAAAACCCTTTGGAGGCCTGGTACAGAACTTCGCAGCCTGGTACAGAACTTCGCACTTACCCCAGATCCAAAACATGACACATGTCAAGCAGTTGGTGGCGCTATTTTGAAGGTCAAGGCGTCGTGGCGTGTAACTCCCAAACCGTACATCGGACATGCAAAACCTTTACATGCTCAGATTCACTGAGCATACCTGAATCACGTGGTATAGGCCACGCCCATTTCTGCTGTAATTTCGTTTCGCAAATTTGCGAAAATAGCCAAAACTACTTGTCCGAACTCCTCCTAGGCCGTGCGATCGATTTACACGAAACGTGGCACACATCATCTACAGTCACTCAGGGCAAAAAGTTATCGAAAGAATTTTGATCCGTTGCTCGGTTTTGATTTGACAGATCAATGAACAGTGACTGAAAAACGGTGATTTTCCATGACGGTGCCATAACTCATCAATGCAATGACATATCAACTTGAAATTTTAGACGTATGTCAAGTATTGTCAAAAGATCCTAAACCATGAAGTGCGTTTTATTTGTCCAGTAGGGGGCGCTATAAATTAGAAAAGTTTATATCTCATTATTGAAACAATGGATTTGGATGACATTTGGGGTGCACAATCTAGGATCATACTGGAGTTGAGACATGCAATTAAGTCATTACTTTAAAAAAGTGGGCGTGGCTTATGACAAAAATGTAAATTTCACCTGCGAAACTTCAAAAATGCCCCAAAATGTCCCCCAAATCCCCTGCACATCCTACAGAGCTGAGATGTTGTGAGCAGATCCAGTAAGTGATGCCAACACTTTGCTGCACTGCAACATATGGTCAATTCAGAAGTCCGTTACTCTATGTTTTTCAAAATATGAAAAATCATAAAACATAAATATTTCTGCACAGATTCATTCAATTGCTACCAACATCGCCACAGACATTCTGGAGAATGAACATATCAAGGGGGTCAAAGGTCATTCTAATCGGTCAAAACATGCATCCACACCAACGTACAATATATGCCTGTACAGTGTACAATATACCTAATATTTGTTATTTTCACACATATTTGATCAAACTATTCCAAAATATCTGACAGGACACGTGACATTACCAGCATGATGTGTGAATGTGTTCAGATGTTTATCAGCGACGGTTTTTGTGTTATAAGCGTTTAAAGTATAAGGAACAACATGCAGCTCTTTAGCAGCAGCTATGCTATTGGTTCAAGGTGGCGGATCTTGTTCACAGTAACTCCGATTAACACGAAACTTGGTCCACCAATAAGTCATGACGCCCTGAGGTTCTGTGCATTATTTACTGTTAATTGGCCACTAGGTGGCGCTATGCTGCAAAATCATGACTTGCGCTACAATTATATATCCAAACTACTTGTAGCCTGTCAGTGTGATCAAACTGAAGCTTTGCAGCTAGCAGCTATGTACTCTTGTGAGCACCCTTCAGTAAAGGACATTTTATAATGCAAACCATTATCACCCCAAGTCCACTCTACTGCCCTTTGACACGGCTACACAACGCACTACAGGAGTATAACTACACATTTCTTTCAGAATCAGCAAACAAGTCACAGAATGACCCATAGCAGCTGTAAGATAAGCCTCTGCTTCCACATCTCTGGCTCAGACACCGCCATTAGCTGCGTCTGTTAAGAACTAATCTCAGTTTCCTGATGACGCCTTCACGCATTCACTGCATAGATGCTGAACTCAGATGCAGCATACTCATGCTTCATTATATCCTCCTACTCCCACTTCAGCAGGTTTAATTAAAACACAAATAAGTTCCCTGAAGCTCAGAACAAGGTTTCCAGCAGGCTGCATTTCTCCCACTTTACTGAATAACTCACTGCAAGGCTGCCAAGAAACCCTCTGAAGTTAGTGGAAGACAACCTCTTCGCTCCTGTCAGCCCCACACTTGCCTCGTCCATGGGAGGGAACACTAGAATTGTACTTCTCCTAAAACAGATACTACACGCTCTTCCACTGTTATTACTCAGTACTTAACACTCAACATTGTTGACAAGTATGTACAGCCTAATACTACTCATTTCCCCACCTCATCCCTACATGTCATTATATTCTTTTAGACACATATGTTGTTTTTCTTCCAGCCCCAACCCACACGATGTTAATAACCTGTTCCGGGTTCATCAATGATCCTTTGTTGACGTCATAGATGATCAATAGTTGTGCGCTGTGTTCACAACCATCCTCATACACCATCTTGACGGACAGCTTTACGACCACCGTCGCTTTTTAAGACTGAGACTTGCATCCGTCTAATAAGCAAACAGCTCAACTAGCGAGGCTCCTACAGACAGCCAGACCCGACTTACATACATGGGGGCTTGGAGCCCGTTAATACCTGCTGGCAGCGCTGCTTTATGTCGGGGACTGTCTCACACCCTGATTGGGTTCTTCTGACGTAGTTGTGTAATGATACTGAACCTGATGTGTGTCCGTAATACTACACACCTGTTTTATGTACCATGTTCTATTGTTCACTAATACACACACACACACACACACACGCACACACACATACACACACACACACACAAACACAGACACACAGACACACACACGCACACACAGACATACACACACGGACACACACACGCACACGCACAGACAAACACACACACATACGCACACACACGCACACACAAAAACACAAACGAACGCGGGCGCGCACACAAGCGCGCGCACACACACCTACGCGCGCGGTGACAAACACACACGGACACACGCGGGCACAGAAAAACGCGCGCGCACATACACGCGCTCACACCGACACACACAACTCACAGACGCGCGCACACACAACTCACAAACGCGCGCGCGCACTTATACACATACAGATACAAACACAAACACACACACTCACACACACACACACGCGCACACAGACACGCGCACACACACACGGACACACACGCGCACACACAACTCACATACGCGCGTGCACACACAACTCACAAACGCGCGCGAACAATTACACACGCGCGCGTACACACAGACACTTATACATACATGCACTACTAATAGTATTAGTAACAGTAGTAATAGTAGTCATAATAATAGTACTACTGATAGTACTAGTAACAGTAGTAGTAGTCATAATAATAGTACTATAGATAGTATTAGTAACAGTAGTAGTAGTGGTAGTCATAAAATATTACTACTAATAGTGGTAGTAACAGTAGTAGTAATAGTCATAATAACAGTACTACTAATAGTAGTAGTAACAGTAGTAGTAATAGTAATAATAGTAGTACTACTAATAGTAGTAGTAACAGTAGTAGTAATAGTCATAATAGTAGTACTACTAATAGTAGTGATAACAGTAGTAGTAATAGTCATAATAACAGTACTACTGATAGTAGTAGTAACAGTAGTAGTAATGGTCATAATAGTAGTACTACTGATAGTAGTAGTAACAGTAGTAGTAATAGTCATAATAGTAGTACTACTAATAGTAGTAGTAACAGTAGTAGTAATAGTCATAATAGTAGTACTACTAATAGTAGTAGTAACAGTAGTAGTAATAGTCATCATAGTAGAGCAGCTCACCTGTCTTATCCAGTACATCTTGGAACCATGTCTCTATATTAGGTTTGCAGTATCTCTCTTTCTGAGCTCTCATGTGTGCCATCTCTGTAGGATCGTTGTTCCAGAGCTCTGCGTTACGGATACCATGATCAGTGTATCCAACCCACTTCCCCACAGTGCTGTTAAACCTGATATCTTCTATCTTATTGAAATACTGAGAGCCTATGTACTCTATTTCAGGAAGCTCAGAGGAGGTGAAAACACATGTGTCCAGGCAATACCGCAAAAACGCATCTGGAACAGAAAGAGAAACAGGTTCAAGTTACTTAGTTGAATTGTTTTAAAGACAATAATTAAAACCTCTTTTCTAACAACACAGCAGAGTCCATCCAACCGAGACTGATTTACATATTTTATCTCACCTGCTCCATAGAAACCCACGACCAGGAGGGAGCAACACACAACAAGGCAGCATGAAGCCATGTGTCTGTCTTGCTGATGAACACAATAAACTGTCCTCCTTTACAGACTGACTGGTGTGGACTGCCCCTTGGACATAAACCAGTCCACCACCCAATCACCTCACTGGGCTGGCTAGCTCTCCCAACATCAGCCAATAGAAAACACAGAGGCCTGCCGCGTCATCTGTTACCAGGTAGAGGGTAGAGTCTAATGCTGGAAAGGGACAGAAACTCAAAGGTTCGAGCCTGTTCGGGGACTGAGAAGCTTTGGCCGGTGACAGAATGACAAGAGGACATGTGTTGTTAGTATAGCGCCCCCTAGCTGCAGGACACTCAACATGTAGACAATACACACTCAACATGTACACAATACACACTCAACCAGTAGACAATACACACTCAACATGTAGACAATACACACTCAACCAGTAGACAATACACACTCAACATGTACAAGAACACACACACACACACACACACACACACACACACACACACACACACACACACACACACACACACACAAGCCAAGCGCGAAGCAAGCCCAATAATAAAAGCGATGCATCAGTTTGACGCTGAATGGCGGAAATAGGTATAAATGTCCCAAACTCTTAGAGGGATTTATTCATGACGTCATGGAAAACAGGGGGGACACGACGCTGTTTTAGGAGAAGTCAAAGAGGGAGGGGCCTCAGTACGTCACTACAGCACGACTCTTTACACAGTACTTCCTGATCTGCGTCACATAACGCAATGGCGGCTCATCAGTGTGTGTGTGTGTGTGTGTGTGTGTATATATACACTCACTGGCCACTTTATTAGGTACACCTTGCTAGTACCGGGTTGGACCCCCTTTTGCCTTCAGAACTGCCTTAATCCTTCGTGGCATAGATTCAACAAGGTACTGGAAACATTCCTCGGAGAGTTTGGTCCATATTGACATGATAGCATCACGCAGTTGCTGCAGATTTGTCGGCTGCACATCCATGATGCCAATCTCCCGGTCCACCACATCCCAAAGGTGCTCTATTGGATTGAGATCTGGTGACTGTGGAAGCCATTTGAGTACAGTGAACTCATTGTCATGTTCAAGAAACCAGTCTGAGATGATTCGAGCTTTATGACATGGTGCGTTATCCTGCTGGAAGTAGCCATCAGAAGATGGGAACACTGTGGTCATAAAGGGATGGACATGGTCAGCAACAATACTCAGGTAGGCTGTGGCGTTGACACGATGCTCAATTGGTACTAAGGGGCCCAAAGTGTGCCAAGAAAATATCCCCCACACCATTACACCACCACCACCAGCCTGAACTGTTGATACAAGGCAGGATGGATCCATGCTTTCATGTTGTTGACGCCAAATTCTGACCCTACCATCCGAATGTCGCAGCAGAAATCGAGACTCATCAGACCAGGCAACGTTTTTCCAATCTTCTATTGTCCAATTTTGGTGAGCCTGTGCGAATTGTAGCCTCAGTTTCCTGTTCTTAGCTGACAGGAGTGGCACCCGGTGTGGTCTTCTGCTGCTGTAGCCCATCTGCCTCAAGGTTCGACGTGTTGTGCGTTCAGAGATGCTCTTCTGCATACCTCGGTTGTAATGAGTGGTTATTTGAGTTACTGTTGCCTTTCTATCAGCTCGAACCAGTCTGGCCATTCTCCTCTGACCTCTGGCATCAACAAGGCATCTTTGCCCACAGAACTGCCGCTCACTGGATATTTTCTCTTTTTCGGACTATTCTCTGTAAACCCTAGAGATGGTTGTGCGTGAAAATCCCAGTAGATCAGCAGTTTCTGAAATACTCAGACCAGCCCGTCTGGCACCAACAACCATGCCACGTTCAAAGTCACTTAAATCACCTTTCTTCCCCATTCTGATGCTCGGTTTGAACTGCAGCAGATCGTCTTGACCATGTCTACATGCCTAAATGCATTGAGTTGCTGCCATGTGATTGGCTGATTAGAAATTTGCGTTAACGAGCAGTTGGACAGGTGTGCCTAATAAAGTGGCCGGTGAGTTTATATATATGTGTGTGTGTACATATATATATATACCTGCGCAGAGATAGTTTTAAAGTGGCATGGGGGGTGCGATTCTCCCAACGCCACATGACTTGATTGTAGAGCAGATGGTTCGGATGGCAAGGGGGATCCCTAGACGACCGGCACCTCCACACAACTGCAGGGGGCTGCCGGAAATCCAGTTTTTCGGAAACCGCCTCGAAGCATGCCGCCACAGCTTGCTTTTCTGTTGGGGTGAGCTCCCTTAGCCTTATGTCTTCCAGACTCACCCACAAGGCAGCGGGGCAGTGGTTGATAGGTGCCAGGGCGTGTCCACCAGGGTGGGCCTGCACACCATATCTCTGGGGCCCACTGCTGCTCCGAGATCCCCTGCCCAGTTAGCCTGGGGCCGCAAGACCCCAGTTACCACGTGTGGCCACGGGGAGGCCTGGCAGGAGTCTTGGTGAAGGAGAGGCTATGTACTGGCAAGGGAAGGCTTACACGCTAGCATGCTGCCCTATTCACCACAGAGGCTAGCCAGCGGCAGCAAGCTAAGGGCAGGAAGGACACAAGCGGGTTGGAAGAACACATGCACCTTCCCTCCAACTACACACTGCTGCACTACCCGCATCACAACAGCCTGTGTGTATGTACACACACACACACACACACACACACACACACACACACACACACACACACACACACACACACACACATATATATATGGGCTGGGACTTTAACGCGTCAATTCGATAATTAATTATAGGAAAAATAACGGCGTTAAAAAAATTAACGCAATTTATGGCGTTTTATTTTTACCCTCTAGTCAACACGGAACGCTTCTCAGTGCACTCGTTTCTGGCATACGGATTATACCAATGCACCGAGTGACGTCAGTCAAGCGGAAGGCGGAGTAGGTCAGGCTAACAAGTTAGTATGCTAGCAACAGATGTGATGGACGACAAGGACGACGCCGCGTTGCTTCGCTCTGTGGATGGGAAATTAACGTTTAAAAAGCGGTCGGATGGAAGCCCAGATAAGAGCGCTGGTGTGTGCAGACTCTGCAACAAAGAGTTGGCATTCCACCGCAGTTATTCAGGCCTCCGGTACCAGCTACATGCTAAACACGCTGCAGCTAGTACCAACACCGGAGCTAACGCTAACGCTAACGCTAACGCTAGTGCTCCTAGTACAACCAAGCAGAGTCGCCCACCGACTCTCCACCAGATGACGGGGTTCAAAGCCAAGATGAGTAAGTCCACGTCTGATGAATTAACAAACTCACTGGCCAAACGGATCACTGTGGACTGTAGACCACTTTCAGTGGTAGAAGACCAGGGCTTACAGAAAGTACTGTGTTTACACAACAAACTTGTTTTGAACAAAACAAACAGGATTTTGTTGTTTAAACTTCTGTATGTGTCTATTCATTGATTTAGTCATCTAGCAAGACCTGTTTGAATTGAGAAATGTTGCTTCTGGTGTCAAATATCGATAAGCGATTAAAATGCGATTAATTACGGTTAATTAATTACAAAGCCCATAATTAATTCGATTAATTTTTTAATCCAAGTCCCACCACTAATATATATATATATATATATATATATATATATATATATATATATATATAATACATAGCATTACAAGCTTGTACTGCTATGTAATAAACGTTTTTTCCTGCATCTGTATTGATATTCCGCTCCTCATTAGTTCAGCACTTACCATTGACGGTTTCTGGGGAAAAACCACTATATATGCCGGATACACTCGTCACAGACAAGGGACCGCAGTTTGCTGCTGCAGAGTTCGCAGATTTTGCTAAAGATTACAACTTTCAACATGTTACCAGTAGCCCCCGTTACCCTCAAAGCAATGGGGAAGCTGAACGTGCGGTAAAGACTGTGAAATCCTTGTTGCAGAAGAGTGAGGACCCTCACAAAGCGCTTATGGTGTACAGAGCAACTCCTCTTGCCCATGGAGTATCACCGGCACAGCTCCTGATGGGGCGCAACATCCAAACACCCCTTCCGGTGTGTCCACGCACTCTCAAACCAGCATGGCCAGACTTGAGAGCTTTTGAGTTGAAAGACCAGGAGCTTAAAAGACAACAGGCTGAAGGACACAACAGACGACATAGAGCACGGGAGACACCACCACTCCAGCCAGGTCAGAGAGTTTGGATACGGAATGTTCCACACACAGGAGTCGTCTCTGGATCATCAGGGACACCACGTTCATACGTGATCCAAACCTCAATGGGCAGTCTCCGAAGAAACCGTTCTCATTTGAGAGTAGTGCCTTCACCGTCTGGAAGCCAGCCGGACTCTGGACTACACACCAGAGTTGGCAGGGCAGTCAAGCCTGTTAAAAGACTGAATTTGTTGTTTAGTGTTGTGAGTATACGCGGAGCAGAATAACCTCCATACCACAACAGAGAGGATCAGGTAGTCTACCCTACCTCTCAGTTAGGTTATGTACTTGTCTTGATATGTTCATAGGTTAAAAAAACAGAAAAGGAAAATGAGATGTGAAATGTGTGTCTAGATATGACATGTGAAATGTGTGTCTAGATATGAGATGTGAAATGTGTGTCTAGATATGAGATGTGAAATGTGTGTCTAGATATGAGATGTGAAATGTGTGTCCAGATATGAGATGTGAAATGTGTGTCTAGATATGAGATGTGAAATGTGTGTCTAGATATGAGATGTGAAATGTGTGTCTAGATATGAGATGTGAAATGTGTGTCTAGATATGACATGTGAAATGTGTGTCTAGATATGAGATGTGAAATGTGTGTCTAGATATGAGATGTGAGATGTGTGTCTAGATATGAGATGTGAAATGTGTGTCTAGATATGAGATGTGAAATGTGTGTCTAGATATGAGATGTGAGATGTGAAGTTCATTTAACCAGTCTACATATGCTCACGTTTACAGAGAGGTTTAAGGTGCCAGCTGTTCCCCTGCCTTGTTGGTAAAATCAGCATTAGGCTTTATTAACATGTGATTTAATTGTTCTGTAAAGATCCTGAAAGTATCAGTGTAAAAGGGGGAGATGTAGTGAGCAGGTTTTGATATGTAATGAGCGCGCATGCGCGAGTGTTGGGACTTGAAGACATGCCTAGTAAAAGGTCAACGTTGTGCCTTGGTCTCCGGTCCATTCATGACTAATATCAGTACTATAAAGTACAAGACAACATGCACCCCCAAACAAACTCTGGGGACCGTCCTTGATGAGTCCCGCTGGCAGCCAGAAGACACCAGGGTCTTTCTTGTGGCATTCCATCCAGCCCAGCAGCACCGTCAGGGACTCCTGCTCAGCAAAGTTTGTTCCCCTAATTTGTGAATAGTTGTACATTTTAAGACTGTCGCTTAATTATTAATTATAATAAAAGAAAAAATTCAGTCCTTTGTTGTCCGTGAAATGTTTGTTAACCCTTTTATAAATGGTTGTACTTTAGTTGTAAATAGTAAAAAGAATAGATAACACATATAACAAAGTAACAATATTTTAATTTATAAAACATCTAACGTTTTGCACAATAAACTTATTCATAACAATTAACACCCACACAAAGAACAACAACCAATCAAGGCCTGTCTCTCATTCTGGCTCCAGTAAACAGTTGCTGGTTGTCTTCACGGAGTGGGATGAACTGCTCAGTTTGTTCCTTGCTGCCTTAAACAAGCTGACATGTAAAGCATGTTGTGTGTTATGTCACCAGACACAAGGCTTCTTATGGACTACATTCATCATAATTAAAACGTTTAACTACACTTAACGGTTTTACAGTCTGGAAATAAGGCAGGGCTCACAACTTAACCTGACATTAGTTCATCTTGGTGCATTGATGTAGATAATATGAAGTATCAATAGTCTATAAAATGTCCCGATCATCTTAGATATGAGTCCAGCTTGTAAAGTGGAACATGGGAAAGTGAAGCGTTATAAGGCTTTAGTTCAAAGCTGAAACTGAGGCCTCACATCGAGCCGTCGGCTAGCATGCTAGGTGGCTACATGGAAGCAATACTAACCTCACGTATTCTAACAGACATTTTGAGCTTTTAAGCTCCCCTGAAGTTTAACATATCTGCCGTTAGATGTTCAAATGAGTAGAAACCCAGTACTAACATTTATAAGGGAAATCTTGCTCGGTGCTTTGAACAGACATTCGTCCGCCGCCCATTATTTATTTATCTTTATTTGTTGTTGGTGAGGAGAAGGGGCGGAGCAGCGGCGCGCAAAGCATTTGGGATATGGAAGTCCGCGAAGGATAGTAGCGGTGCATCCATAGACATATAAAGAGTAGACGCCGCATTGGCTGTTGGGGCGCGAGAAATACGGCCGCCATCTTGGACCGGTCATCCTACGAGTTGCCTAGCAGCAGAATACACGACACGACTGAGAAAGATGGCAGAACACTGTTCAGCATATTCCTGCTCCAATCGACGGACCGTGGAAAACAGGGCTCGGGGGATTACTTTTCACAAGTAAGATTGAACATCACTATTGGTTGTATTTTGTGAATATAATATTACTGTACTGTATTTATGTCCAACTGCGAAATCGTAGCCAGCTAGCTAGGCTATGCTCAGTGCCGGTGTTCACCCGGCTATGAACTGAGACTTTATAAGTCATATTCCATAACACTGACTTTACAGCTGACAAAAGAATGCTATTGTACAGATAAAACAATATTAACGTTACTGCTTTTATATTGACCAGCGAATGTTACACAGGTGGCGCAGCACAGACTGTATTATTCACATGTCATCCATCCTAACAACAGGAAGATAGGGGAGAACCGCGCCCAAAGTAACACGCCGCCAAATTAGCGCAGAGCTTTTTTCCAAGGAAACCAAACAGGACGTGACGCAATGAAGTCAGTGTGTGTGTTTATAAGACCTCTCCCTCCCCCCCCAAACACTGGCGCGATACGCAGTTGTTTAAAACAGTTCTAGAGCGGAAGCTGTCCTGTGACGTGTGCCTTGCGAGCCTCGTCAGAGATGCTGCTGTGCCATCATCACGTGACGAGAGCTGCCCACCCGCCACCTTGTGGCCCTGCAACACAACGGCGGGCGGCGGCCCATCACAAGGCACAGGGAAGGTTGGCTTTCATTATCTTGTTTTAACACATACTTTAATCTTTGTGTATTGAAGTTGCTTTGTTCTTTGTTCTTACTTTCTCTGTTCTGTAAAGTGTCTTTGAGCGCTGTGTAAAGCGCTCTATAAATATAATGTATTATTATTATTATTATTATTATTATTATTATTATAAGGTGCTGAGAGCTGCAGAGAGGGTGGTTCGCCAAGCTGCAACAAAGCAAACTCCAAAGCTGTCTACAGTCACCCACATCGTCCGAGAGGAGACTGGCACGGAGGAGGAGGTTTCTCTGCTTGGGGAGACACACTGAGGAGACACCGTTTGGCATCGACAACCACCACTACAACTTGTTGTCTTTGGTTGTGTCTGTGTTTCTCAAGATACGGTGGCACCACATTGCAAAACTCACCTCTCTTGACCTGCAGAGAGGGAGCACGAGAAGGAAACTCTGCAGAACAGGTCTCTTTCAAGGGTTTTAGGGGTTTCATGTCAAACTTTAATTAGCAACTTTTATTTTTTCCCCTACATTGTTATGCTACATTGTTTATATATTTATCTCTCTTTAAAATATATATGTATATCTGTATTTATTTTTTATTATTGAACGTGCAGGAGTACTTTGAGGGGCTGATGAATGAAGAAAATGAGAGAGAGAGAAGGTTGGATGATGTAGGGACAGTGAATCATGAAGTTCAGCGGATTAGCAAGGAGGAAGTGAGGGCAGCTATGAAGAGGATGAAGAGTGGAAAGGCAGTTGGTCCAGATGACATACCTGTGGAGGTATGGAGGTGTTTAGGAGAGATGGCAGTGGAGTTTTTAACTAGATTGTTTAACACAATCCTGGAAAATGAGAGGATGCCTGAGGAGTGGAGAAGAAGCATACTGGTACCGGTTTTCAAGAACAAGGGCGATGTGCAGAACTGTAGCAACTACAGAGGTATAAAGTTGATCAGCCACAGCATGAAGATTTGGGAAAGAGTAATAGAAGCTAGGTTAAGAGGAGAGGTGGTGATCAGCAGCAGCAGTATGGTTTCATGCCACGAAAGAGCACCACAGATGCGATGTTTGCTTTGAGAATGTTGATTGATAAGTATAGAGAAGGCCAGAAAGAGTTGCATTGTGTCTTTGTAGATTTAGAGAAAGCTTATGACAGAGTGCCGAGAGAGGAGGTGTGGTATTGTATGAGGAAGTCAGGAGTTGCAGAGAAGTATGTAGGAGTGGTGCAGGATACGTATGAGGGAAGTGTGACAATGGTGAGGTGTGTGGTTGGAATGACAGATGGGTTCAAGGTGGAGGTGGGATTACATCAAGGATCGGCTCTGAGCCCTTTCTTGTTTGCAATGGTGATGGACAGGTTGACGGACAAGATCAGGCAGGAGTCTCCATGGACGATGATGTTCGCAGATGACGTTGTGATCTGTAGCGAGAGTAGGGTGCAGGTGGAGGAGAGCCTGGAGAGGTGGAGGTATGCACTGGAGAGAAGAGGAATGAAAGTCAGTAGGAGCAAGACGGAATACCTATGCGTGAATGAGAGGGAGGACAGTGGAATGGTCAGGATGCAAGGAGTGGAGGTGACAAAGGCATTTGAGTTTAAATACTTGGGGTCAACTGTCCAAAGTAACGGGGAGTGCAGTAGAGAGGTGAAGAAGAGAGTGCAGGCAGGGTGGAGTGGGTGGAGAAGAGTGTCAGGAGTGATTTGCGACAGAAGGGTACCAGCAAGAGTTAAAGGCAAGGTTTACAAGATGGTTGTGAGACCAGCTATGTTATATGGTTTGGAGACAGTGGCACTGACGAAAAGACAGGAGGAGGAGCTGGAGGTGGCAGAGTTGAAGATGCTAAGATTTTCACTGGGAGTAACGAAGAAGGACAGGATTAGGAACGAGTATATTAGAGGGACAGCTCAGGTTGGACGGTTTGGAGACAAAGCAAGAAAGGCAAGATTGAGATGGTGTGGACATGTGTGGAGGACAGATGCTGGGTACATTGGGAGAAGGATGCTGAATATGGAGCTGCCAGGGAAGAGGAGAAGAGGAAGGCCAAAGAGGAGGTTTATGGATGTGGTGAGAGAAGACATGCAGGTGGCTGGTGTGACAGAGGAAGACGCAGAAGACAGGAAGAAATGGAAACGGATGATCCGCTGTGGCGCCCCCTAACGGGAACAGCCGAAAATAGTAGTAGTAGTAGTAGTAGATAAAGAAAAACATTATATTTGAAAATAATGAAAATAAAAACACATTGAATAAAACAAGGTAGTCTGTTTAACAGCTTTTAAATAAAATTATGTTTTCAATATATTTTAGATGAAATTGTCACATTTAAATAAAAAAATGTAAATACATTTGTAAATGAATGACTTATGGTATTTAAATAGCATACAAATGAAAATAAACTGTAGTCTATTGAGACTATCCATCTCATTGTGAAAAAATAACCGTTTCAACATTTCAATAACTGCATTAACCATCGAGGTGGTCTAATTTTAGAACGGTCTTGAAACAAATCTGACTGAGTGAGAATGTATATTGACATTCAAAAGTCTAGACCTCGAATGTAAGACGACCCCCCCTTTTTCATACGTATTTCCAGGGTAAAAACCCCGTCTTCTATTCAGAACAATACGGTAGCTACCTATCATACATCACATATATCATATATCAGAATATTCTATTACTGTCAAGTCAACTATGAACATTAAAATACGTCAAACCATGAGTCCTGTATCATAGCTACATGTATGACGTTTTCAGCAACAAAAAAGGCGTGGAAATCAGTTTGGTATTCAGCGAGTTATGATCGATTAACTGCGCTGACAGTTCATTGCGACTGCCAAACACATTACACTGAGTGGAGCGGCTCGTCAGCGTCAATAGGCAGCAGCGGTCGATGCGGCGTCTACTCTTTATATGTCTATGACATCAGAATCTGTAGAGCATTAGTAAGAATACGAGCAGGAGGCAATGAGATCCAGCAGGGGGCAGCACTGACAACCTGAGAGAAAACCTTCAGGTGAAAGCGACACACACTGGACTGCCACCAAAACAACCAACGAGGAAGAAGCGTCACTTCCTGCTTCAGGTAGTTGGAACCAGAACACGCCCTGTTAAAAAAGACCAACGATAAGAAAAGTGGTGAAGAGTGAAGAGACTGAAATACAACCAAACAAGTCTGGCCCACTTCAAGTACTGATGACACCCAACTTAACTATTGTTTCTTCAACTATCTATAAGTACTAATGTGTACAATGTACTGTACATGTGTACTGATGTGTATAGTGTACTGTCTTCTGAGAATGATGGACGTTTGGAAGGAATGTCGGGTTTTGGTGGAGAGTTAAAAATCTCACAACTGGCAGACGACACCACTTTGTTTTGAAGGACAAGAAGCACGTGAGGAACTCTGTTACCTCAGGTAACCAGTGTTCCAGGGCCTCGGACCTGCGACTAAATGTGTGCACATGTGGAATGTTGTCTGTGCGTGATTGTAGCGATTGTGTAGTTGGAAACATCTGGTAAAAGAGTCCGTTAAGTATTTGGGAATATATACAACTACACATCTTACAGCTAGACAACATCTCCATTTCTCCAACAGATTAAAAAGACCAAGTCTGTCTTCAGGATTGGTCTTGGAAGGGGTTTCTCTATTTTAGGAGGAGTTCTCCTCTCCAAAGCAGAGGGCCTGTCTCGCTTTGTGGGTCCATCTGTGTCTCTATTGGTTTATGGTTCTACCGCCACAGAAGCAAATAGAACTTTCTTAAATGTCATTTGGAAGAATAAACCACACCAGCTTAAAACATGTGTCCTGTCCAGCAGTGAAGCAGAAGGAGGTCTGGAAGTTCTAGATTCCGTTGATTCTGGGAACACAACACACAAACACGCTCACACTTGTTGTCTGATGGTGAAATGTCCCATAAGTGTTGGACTGGTGTGGAGTCTCGTGACTCTGTCCCTCCTTTAACATGAGACACATGACCTGGTGCTGTCTTCATCCAGAAGATGTGATCTTCAACATCTGATTAATTGTGTTACTGTAGATGACACATGTGTACTCACAAACAGGAGTTGTGTAAATCACTACCTAAGATCCCTGCTTGTCTCCAAGAAGTGAGTCTTTCCTTAAACCTCTCAGCCTTGAAACAACAACACAAGTAACGAGCTGCTGACCTACTACCACACTTGTGTCCTGACAGCCGTCTGTTACTTTACATGTGTACACGTGTACTCCCCTTCTGTTTTGTTGTGTGTCTGTTCTTTGTTTGTATTATGTTGTTACCATTTATTAGGGGTCCAAGCCCCAGGGGATGGGGACCCCTATTGTTTCTGCTCAGATTTTTATTTTTATTTTTCCGTTGGTAAAAGTGGTACTGCAGCCTACACCGTAACAGATTCTACAAAACCCTTTGGAGGCCTGGTACAGAACTTCGCACTTACCCCACATGCAAAACATGACACATGTCAACCAGTTGGTGGCGCTATTTTGAAAGTCAACGCATTTTGGCGTGTAACTCCCAAACCGTACGTCGGACATGCAAAACCTTTACATGCACAGATTCACTGAGCACAGCTGAATCACGTGGTATAGGCCACGCCCATCTCTTCCTGTAATTTCATTTCGCAAATTTGTGAAAATAGTCAAAATTACTTGTTCGAACTCCTTCTAGGCCGTGCGATCGATTTACACGAAACGTGGCACACATCATCTACAGTCACTCAAGGCAAAAAGTTGTCGAAAGAATTTTGATCCGTTGCTCGGTTTTGATTTGACAGATCAATGAACCTTGACTGAAAAATGGTGATTTTCCATGACGGTGCCATAACTCATCAATGCATTGACATATCAACATGAAATTTCATACGTATGTCAGGTATTGTCAAAAGATCCTAACCCATTAAGTGCGTTTCATTTGTCTAGTAGGGGGCGTTATAAATTGGAGAAGTGTCTATCTCATAATTGGCAGCACGGATTAGGATGACATTTCCGGTGCACAATCTAGGATCATACTGGAGTTGATACACGCAATTTGGTCATGATTTTAAAAGTGGGCGTGGCTTATGACAAAAATGTAAATTTCACCTGCGAAACTTCAAAAATGCCCCAAAATGTCCCCCAAATCCCCTGCACATCCTACAGAGCTGAGATGTTGTGAGCAGATCCAGTAAGTGATGCCAACACTTTGCTGCACTGCAACATATGGTCAATTCAGAAATCCGTCACTCTATAGTTTTCAAAATATGAAAAATCATAAAACATAAATATTTCCGCACAGATTCATTCAATTGCTACCAACATCGCCACAGACATTCTGGAGAATGAACATATCAAGGGGGTCAAAGGTCATTCTAATCGGTCAAAACATGCATCCACACCAATGTACAATATATGCCTGTACAGTGTACAATATACCTAATATTTTTTTATTTTCACACATATTTGATCAAACTATTCCAAAATATTTGACAGGACACGTGACACTACCAGCATGACGTGTGAATGTGTTCAGATGTTTATCAGCGACGGTTTTTGTGTTATAAGCGTTTAAAGTATAAGGGACAACATGCAGCTCTTTAGCAGCAGCTATGCTGTTGGTTCAAGGTGGCGGATCTTGTTCACAGCAACTCCCATTAACACGAAACTTGGTCCACCAATAAGTCATGACGCCCTGAGGTTCTGTGCATTATTTACTGTTAATTGGCCACTAGGTGGCGCTATGTTGCAAAATCATGAAATGCGCTAACATTATATATCCAAACTACTTGTAGCCTGTCAGTGTGATCAAACTGAAGCTTTGCAGCTAGCAGCTATGTACTCTTGTGAGCACCCTTCAGTAAAGGACATTTTATAATGCAAACCATTATCACCCCAAGTCCACTCTACTGCCCTTTGACACGGCTACACAACGCACTACAGGAGTATAACTACACATTTCTTTCAGAATCAGCAAACAAGTCACAGAATGACCCATAGCAGCTGTAAGATAAGCCTCTGCTTCCACATCTCTGGCTCAGACACCGCCATTAGCTGCGTCTGTTAAGAACTAATCTCAGTTTCCTGATGACGCCTTCACGCATTCACTGCATAGATGCTGAACTCAGATGCAGCATACTCATGCTTCATTATCTCCTCCTACTCCCACTTCAGCAGGTTTAATTAAAACACAAATAAGTTCCCTGAAGCTCAGAACAAGGTTTCCAGCAGGCTGCATTTCTCCCACTTTACTGAATAACTCACTGCAAGGCTGCCAAGAAACCCTCTGAAGTTAGTGGAAGACAACCTCTTCGCTCCTGTCAGCCCCACACTTGCCTCGTCCATGGGAGGGAACACTAGAATTGTACTTCTCCTAAAACAGATACTACACGCTCTTCCACTGTTAGTACTCAGTACTTAACACTCAACATTGTTGACAAGTATGTACAGCCTAATACTACTCATTTCCCCACCTCATCCCTACATGTCATTATATTCTTTTAGACACATATGTTGTTTTTCTTCCAGCCCCAACCCACACGATGTTAATAACCTGTTCCGGGTTCATCAATAATCCTTTGTTGACGTCATAGATGATCAATAGTTGTGCGCTGTGTTCAAAACCATCCTCATACACCATCTTGACGGACAGCTTTACGACCACCGTCGCTCTTTAAGACTGAGACTTGCATCCGTCTAATAAGCAAACAGCTCAACTAGCGAGGCTCCTACAGACAGCCAGACCCGACTTACATACATGGGGGCTTGGAGCCCGTTAATACCTGCTGGCAGCGCTGCTTTATGTCGGGGACTGTCTCACACCCTGATTGGGTTCTTCTGACGTAGTTGTGTAATTATACTGAACCTGATGTGTGTCCGTAATACTACACACCTGTTTTATGTACCATGTTCTATTGTTCACTAATACACACATACACACGCACACAGACATACACACACATATACACAAACACACACACACAGACACACAGACATACAGACACACGCACACGCACACACACACGCACACACACACGCACACACGCACAAACAAACACACATACACAAACACACAAACACACAAAGACAAACACACAAAAACGCACACACATTCACACTTACGGACACACACACAAACAGACACAGACGCACAGACACACACACACACAAACAAACACATACACACGCACACAGACACACACAGACACACACGCACACACATGCACGGACGCACGCGCGCGAACGGACACGCGCGCACACGACGCACAACTCCAACGGGCGCGCGCACAACTCACAAAGACGCACACAGCGTGACAAACACACACAAACGCGCGCGCACATACACGCGCACACACCGACACGCACACACACCTGACAGAGGCACGCGCGCACACAACTCACAAACGCGCGCGCACTTACACACACAGATACACACAAACACACACACGGTGACAAACACACACACGCACGCACACACACACGGTGACAAACACACACACAAACGGACACACGCGCGCGCAAACAGTCACCCGTGCACACCGACACACAACTCAGAAGCGCGAGCACACACAACTCACAAACAGGCACGCACACTTACACACACGGATACATGCATGCATAATAATAGTACTACTAATAGTAGTAGTAACAGTAGTAGTAATAGTCATAATAATAGTACTACTCATAGTAGTAGTAACAGTAGTAGTAATAGTCATAATAATAGTACTACTCATAGTAGTAGTAACAGTAGTAGTAATAGTCATAATAATAGTGATGCTAATAGTAGTGGTAACAGTAGTAGTAATAGTCATAATAATAGTGATACTAATAGTAGTAGTAACAGTAGTAGTGATAGTCATAATAATAGTACTACTAATAGTAGTAGTAACAGTAGTAGTAATAGTCATAATAATAGTGATACTAATAGTAGTGGTAACAGTAGTAGTAATAGTCATAATAATAGTATTACTAATAGCAGTAGTAACAGTTGTAATAATAACCCTAATAATATTACTACTAATAGTATTAGTAACAGTAGTAGTAATAGTCATAATAATAGTACTACTAATGGTATTAGTAATAGTCACAATAATAGTACTACTAATAGTAATAGTAACAGTAGTAGTGATAGTCATAATAATAGTACTACTAATAGTAGTAGTAACAGTAGTAGTAATAGTCATAATAATAGTGATACTAATAGTAGTGGTAACAGTAGTAGTAATAGTCATAATAATAGTGATACTAATAGTAGTAGTAACAGTAGTAGTAATAGTCATAATAATATTACTACTAATAGTAGTAGTAACAGTAGTAGTGATAGTCATAATAATAGTACTACTAATAGTAGTAGTAACAGTAGTAGTAATAGGCATAATAATAGTACTACTCATAGTAGTAGTAACAGTAGTAGTAATAGTCATAATAATAGTACTACTCATAGTAGTAGTAACAGTAGTAGTAATAGTCATAATAATAGTGATACTAATAGTAGTAGTAACAGTAGTAGTGATAGTCATAATAATAGTACTACTAATAGTAGTAGTAACAGTAGTAGTAATAGTCATAATAATAGTACTACTAATAGTAGTAGTAACAGTAGTAGTAATAGTCATAATAATAATACTACTCATAGTAGTAGTAACAGTAGTAGTAATAGTCATAATAATAGTACTACTAATAGTAGTAGTAACAGTAGTAGTAATAGGCATAATAATAGTACTACTCATAGTAGTAGTAACAGTAGTAGTAATAGTCATAATAATAGTACTACTAATAGTAGTAGTAACATTAGTAGTAATAGTCATAATAATAGTACTACTCATAGTAGTAGTAACAGTAGTAGTAATAGTCATAATAATAGTGATACTAATAGTAGTAGTAACAGTAGTAGTAATAGTCATAATAATAGTGATACTAATAGTAGTAGTAACAGTAGTAGTAATAATCATAATAATAGTACTACTAATAGTAGTAGTAACATTAATAGTAATAGTCATAATAATAGTACTACTCATAGTAGTAGTAACAGTAGTAGTAATAGTCATAATAATAGTGATACTAATAGTAGTAGTAACAGTAGTAGTAATAGTCATAATAATAGTGATACTAATAGTAGTAGTAACAGTAGTAGTAAT